>NW_015971636.1:2053481-2281163 GCF_000836435.1 Fonsecaea multimorphosa CBS 102226 | reverse complement strand
CCCCCCAAGTGAGAGGTCGAAAAGTCCAATCACGACCAGCTGGGCTACGTGCAGCGTCGTCACCAGCCATTAAAGGCGAACCTTGGATCGATACATGGACATTAACCGATGCCGCAAGAGGCCTCCATCTCGTACATGCATGTACTCTGCTTCAGGCCGTATGGGTCATCAATAATGGGAAATGTTCAATCACCGAGCATTATTGCCCTCGAACAGAACTTTCCGTGAAACGGTCATGACGCGCCCGAGCTGACTTTCAGTTCAGAGCACGCTGGACCATCAACCCCGGGAAGGAAACCAACTCCTCACAGACATGGGAATCTCTCACGCTTTTTATGGCAGGAAGGCGAACCAGACAAACACCAAGTTTACGCACGACACGAAATCGGGACAACGGTAGTATGTACCTAGGGATCCGGAATCCCCACCGCGACGGCGAATCGATCTATGACGGCGGACAACAAAAACGAAGAGAAGAGCCAGGGAAATGGGCACAGGAAAATGGGAAAATGGACATCGGGATTTGTGCTGGATCGAGGCCCCGGATGCAAAAAGGTACAGGCATACTATAGGAGAAACCCATCCGGGCTTTCTCTGTATATGGGATTATAACATGTGCCTATACCGCAGGAGCGCATGAAATTCTGGTAATGAGATAAAAATGAGGAAACGAGATGAAATGAGCCATGAAGACACGAAAAAGGTAATCATATCGAGCCTACGACATAGGCGAAAAATCAGCTATCAAGCAATGGCACAACGGACAGGGGCACTACGCGCTGGAACATGTGGAAAAGCTCTCTCTCTCTCTCTCTCTCTCCACGAAGGAAGGGCCTTGGGATCCTCCGTGCTCACCACTAGCAAACCAACACACCAACCGACCAACTTGGGGGATATAGAGAGACGGGAAAGCCCGACGACGGTAGCTAATGTCAATACCAGATCATCAATCTATCTCTCTGACAATATTCAAGCCAATTTCTTGCGATTCGACTCATTTGTCGTGTAAATAGATTGTATGATAGTATCGAAACTGTCCAAACGCAATGGATGCCCCTGGGTATAAAAGCCTTCAAAATAGGAGGAAACTAGAACATATTACTGTATTCTGAATTGATGCAATGCCCGTGTCTACAGCCCACAAGCCCCTACGACTTTGATCAGCCCGGAACCACTCCATGGGACAATGACCATCTCCGATCTTGATCTTGACTCTCCTTTTCTCGCCACATGGTGGGAAAGGTCGATCTTGGACGATGTGTCACTCATCGCCAGTGGCACGAAAGCTCCCATCCGTCATGAATTCCAACAGGACCTTTTCTCTTGGCTTCGCGTTTGTCGCCCAATCCTTTGGACCATAAAGATCAACTTCGATAACTTGATACCCCTGTCTCATCCATACCCGTCCCTTACATAATGTCCATGAGAACTTACACCTGTAGTCCCCGAAAGCATTAGAAGCCATAGCAATCCCCAACAGCCCGTGATTATCCCGTCGACTCCGCCGAGAAATGATGTAAAGTCGTTCACATAAAGTAGTCTTCCGGCAGAGCGAGAAGACCAATGAACATGCCGACAGCTCCGATAGCCATACCAGCAATGGTTGCTCCAGCCGTCGTGACGAAACTGTTACAGCCGGTGCCACATTGCTCAGCAGCCTTGACCTTGTCCTTTTTGGCCTTCTTCCGTAGTGGCATCTCGATATCATCAGCTGAGGGGCTCTCAGCGACCTCCGAAGCCGAGGTTGACGGGTTTATCGACTTGTCTTCAATCACACTTCTGGCACCTCCAACCTTGCTCGTGGCGGTCGTGGCAAGCATGTCTCCAACTTCGGATGAGTACGAGTCAGAAGATGCTGTGTTTGGATCCAGACGTTCGTCTGAAGAGATCTGATCAGCTTTGCGCTTCCTTGCTCCGTCCACGTCTTTGACAGCTTGCAGCTGCCGAATAAGACCAGCAATCGAGAGACTTGAGGCCGGTGGTGCTTTAGTTGACATTGTGGGGGTTTGAAATGTGAACAGATCAGGGTAGAGCGTCGCATGAGGAGCACAAGCATGGTAGGAGGCTGATGCTGTCTGTTCCGATACAACATGCTGTGCGACTGGTTCATACAATACTGAGTTGTGACCAGCCCATGCAGAGCCTAAGCGACCTCCTGTTTCGTCTTGGTCCATCAATACAGGCTGTTGGCCAGAAGAATCAAATTTCGGAAAGGGAGGAGCGGCCAATGTAGCACGGAATCCAGGTTCGATCGATGGCTTGACCATTGCCGCGTCGGATGGGCTTGGGGCTCGAGCATGTTCTGGGTGATCGCCCATGCCCGAAAGACTCGTCCGAGCAAGATATTGTTCAGAATTTTCAATCGTGATAGAAGGATTATGAAGCGAGCTGAGGGAGTCCGAGTATTCGTTCTCAAGCTCATCATCTCCGTACGAATCTTCTTCTGGGGCGTCCTCGTCCATGGTTGGAAGCAGATCTGCTTGCTGAGCTGAGCTGGGGACAAGGACTTGAGAAGGGTCTGCGTGATCAGGATTGGTGGTGTGGAAGCCAGCATCATGGAATATGTGGGGGATGTCTGCCGGGGCGCCGTCTTTGTCTTCCTGAATATGGCTTGGAATCAATGGGCTGGTGATTGGGCTGTCTTCGTCAGAGACATCTGCGCCTGAATCGTGACTTGGAGTATTCGATGCGTCATCGGATTCAGGAACGGTGAAGGTGCGCACCCCAGGAATGACGATTTCGATGCTGGGTCCACGGACGGAATCTCGAATGACCTGAACTTCTTCGTCGAGTTCCGAATGGTAATCAATACTCTTCTCGCGGAAGTCGTATTCGTCTTCTTTTGGGTTGTGCAAGACTTGGGCAGGATGATCACCATATGCTTCCTCATCAGTGTAATCTGCTGAGAAGGTGTTTTGATACATCCCTGCGTTCGCCTGGTTTGGGTCTGGTTGGCGAAGACTGCAGCACAAAGAGTCAGTGAGATTTCCCAGAACACTAGGATCAAGCACGCTTACGCTCCATCGCACCAAGTCCAGTTGACTTTGAACCTCAGAGCACTGAAGTGGGCTGGGAGGGTGTCAGTACTTGCTGCTTCGGCCTCGTTGTCGTACTCACAGCTTCCTCTAATCACATCAGAGCCCAATGTCACGGTGTCCTCGGGCCAAAGGGGCTCCATTTGATTTGTATTCAGTCTCTTGCCAGCAACGAAAGTGCCATGCATAGAACCGATATCTTCAATATGGATTTCCTGAGAATTGTTAGCCCCCGGGTTACAGGCAACATACTGCAAGGAATACCTTGGTCGTCGGGTTCGCACGTAGAACGGCATGACGTCTTGAAAGGACTCTAGAGTCAAACCAGGCATTGTTTTCAGCAGGAGTCAGTTCCTCAATACGACTCCCAGTTCCCCGGCCGATTCTGACCTCCCAGTCTGGGGCCTCAAGGGTGAGGGTTCGCTTAGGGATAGGTTCGCGGAAATCAAGCTCTCGCAGAGTGAGGTTTACTGAGAGGCATGTCAGCCAGGAAGTTCAGACGACACAGAGCGAGGCTGTGGAACGGACAGTACTTGGATGAACTGTGGTCAGCCATGGTTCACTTCGAGAACTCGTCAATCTCAAGACTCCTTCTAGGAGTCTTGATGAGAGAGAAGTACGGGGAAGATGAACTTCAGGTTGGTATAGCTGCGTTTTCCCTGGAAGTCGTGGCTCTGAAGTTGAGATGAGGTTCAAACGGGGTCCAGGGCGCAGGCAGCCGAAGAGATAGAGAGGGAGGGGGTCGATTGTATCAGGCTGGCTTTCGGGATGAAGTCGTCCGTGCGCTAAGGGTAGAGTTAGAAGGTTGTTGGTCGAGTTGGACCTCAGAAAGCTGAGAGTCAAAGAAGTGCCTTGACAGAAGTCGAGAGGTGAAGCAGCCGATGGATGAAAGGCATGGCAGCGGGCGAGATGAGGCAGTTGGGCCTTGGTTGTCTTGAACGCGGTCTCACAAGTCAGGCGCAGATGCTCAGCGGTAGCAGGCGTGGCAGGCTGCAAGTGAGGGGCAAGGCATCTGCCAGCTAATCGATAAGACGACAACGGCACCCACGCCTGCGCCAGGGACGACTAGCTGAAGCAAGGGAGGGGGCGAGGGGGAGGGAACCGTTGCTGTTTTAGGCACCCGACTGCCGGACACCTAGCGCCTAGTGGCTGCCTAGAATCTGAGCAATAGGTAAAGCCACCCACGTACATGGCCAGCCTCGTTCTCCCCAACAGCCACAACAACGTGGCTCAGCCTTGTGGCCGCCTCTAGGTGGATAGTACGAGGTATTACTCGGTATGTGTCACAATCTACGAGGTACGACCGTGCACAGGCAAAAGCTACACAACCAAATCTGAGATTTCTTTTGTTATTACACTCTGCTACACACACCTTTTGTTCCCTCATGCTCATCAAACGCCATATTCGCGAATCTCGGTGTCTACCCTCTGGATTCACAAGAAGAAGAGATGCGCATTACATACCCCGTACAGGTCAAGAATCTCTCGTCAAGATCGCTCATCAGCATAAAGGACCTGTATCCATTCAAACCCCAACAAGAAGACGGCGAGAAGGGAGATCCTCCGGGAACAAAAAGCTGAAACAAGACCTTATGCAAACTCAGCCATGCCATCAAGTGGGCACTGTTACCTCAACTGAGGTCCGCCGAGGCCGGCACCTTCCATTTGTTGCAGACGAGCAGCCAATTGAGGATACTTCTGTGACACCTCCAGCTGCGTGCGTGTGGCCTCGGCGTAGGAAAGCGCGTTGACAATTTCGCCTTCTGTTCTCGACAGCTCGGCGGCGCGTTCAAAGTACTCCAGGGCCTTAGTCACTTTGCCTTGTTGGAGGAGGAGTTGAGCCATCGTGGCTACGGCGATATCGCATTCAGGATCCACTAGAGAATCACGTTAGTATCCAACCCGGGTACCACTTGGTCTGAGGAGTGGCTTACAGATTAACGCTTTCTCGCAAAGCTCCTCCGCCGCCTTGAAGTCCTGTTTCCACTGGAAGAGTGCCAATGCCTTGTTGATGAGAGGGAGCACATTGATCGCCCCGGTGGGTTTCGTCTGGCGCTCCATATCGATGGCGGTCTCGAATCTCTCAATGGCGTCCTGGTACTTCTGTTGATCGAGCAGCAGCTCGCCGTAGTAATTGTAGACGTCAGGCACTTTGTCGAAATTCTTCACACACCGTCGGAATGTTGCCATCGACGACGCGATCGAGCCAAGCTTGTACTGGGTGACGCCCAGTTGGATGTGCGAATAGATGAAATCCTTGTCTAGGTCAATGGACTTTTGGTAGTCCTTGGCGGCGTCGGCATATTCTCCCAGTATGAAATGCAGCTGCGCTCGGTGGTAGAAGATGTCAGGATCATCTTTGTTCTGTGCCATGGCCTTTTCAAAGTCCTCCGCAGCAAGGTCCTTGTTCCCCAACTCTAACTGCATGCTAGCACGCTTGATGTATGGTTGAGTGAGAGAAGGTTGGAGCTCGATGGCTTTGTTGAGGTCATCGAGAGCGTTGGCGATGTCGCCCTCGAGGTACAAGAACGTGGCACGCATATTGTAGGCGAAAGCCTCATGCTCACCCAAATCTCCGAGCTCAAGAGCCTTCTTGAAGTTTGCCGCAGCTTCATCGTAGCCTTCGGCCGTCTTCTTTTGCATGGCGATCAAGCCACGCTGAAGCTGGCCTTTACCGGTGTTCTCATCGAGCTCAGCGTTCTCCTCCAATCCTGCAGGTGGGGGCCTTGGGCGGAAACTCTGGAGATAGTTTGAGACAAAAGTTGCACCGGGCAGTTTGTTTTTCTTGCCTGCAAGGATTGCTTTGCCCTTCTTTTCAGCAACCTTTTTCAATAATCTCTCGACGCTTTGGGCACTGTTTTCGTTCTTGAATCCATCGATGATGCAGCTGGCCGTGTAGTCCAGCAAAGCCTCGGAGAAGAGTCCCAAGTGTTCGTAGGCGTGGGCACGGCGATTTAGAGCTTTGACATATTCCGAATCCATCGAGATGGCTGCGGTACAGTCTTCCACGACTTTGTCCCAATCGCTCAGCGCATTATAGCAAGCGGCTCGGTTTGAATAGTAGACAGGGTCGGGTTTGCAGAGGATTGCTTTGCCATAAAGGTCGATGGCCTTGTTGTAGTCCTTGGATCCATATGCCTTGTTGCCGGCGGCCTTTAATTTGCCGGCATATGTTGCTCTTTCCTACTCACGGTCGTGGTCAGCTTCGCGCAGTGAGAATGGTGCAGGCAACTCTACCTCTTTCGAGAAGCTTTCGATGTTAGACTCGTTGATCTCTGGCAATTCATCCTCGGTCTCAACGGTCGCAGCTCGAGGCGCCGTGCCTGCGTTGTGTATCAGTCCTGTTCTCCAATGCTTTTCTGGGTCAAGCTGTCTCACCAGCTTCCTCATCTTTGAGATTGATCCCGGCCTTCTGTGCCTCTTCTGCAGCTTTCTTTTCTTTCCGTCGCTCCTTCTTGCTCTTTCTCTTTTCTGAGGGAGTAGCAGGAGCACCGCTCTTCTGACTCGAGAAATAATAGATGGCTCCGGCACTTGTGATGACAACTACTGTTCCAGCAATGGTGTATGCGACCGCCTTGTTCTCAGAGACCCAATTCGACACGCGATCCCAGAGGGACGCAGGTGCGCGGGCGGCATCGATGGCAGCTTCGGACATGGAGGGCAGAGAAGTCTAATGTACAGAAGGAAAAAAAGCCTAAAACAGCCAGCCGTCGATAACCCAAAGAAGGATGGCGATGGAAAGGATGAAGGGTGGACTGGGAGCGAAGGGTCGAGGGAAGAGCAATATTGACAATCGTCACTAAAAGACAAGAAAGTTCCCTGAAAGCCTATGCGCAGATGGAGACGGAGACGGTCATGGAGATGGAGATGGAGATGCAACTTTTCCAACCACAGAGCCACGTCCCAATCAGCCAATCACATCGGACGCCGTTGCTCGACCTCCGCTGCTTCGTCGCGGTCCCCAAAGAATACATCCCATGATTCATTCACGTGCCAATAGATGTGTATACAGACGATAGAAGAACTGAGTACGCCTCTCTCACCCGTTCTCACTGCTTCAACGCTGCAGCCATCTTCTTCCATGATGCTGAAGCCCGAGCACCATACCGTGACGGCAACTCAGGGTCGGGTTGCGACAGCTCCCACGAGAACAGCTCCATGCTAACCCATCCATCATAACACAGCCCGTCAACAATGGCTTTCATCACTGGCTCGATGGGGAGATAGCCGCCTCTGTCTTCCTCGTACGGAAACAGTCGCGCATTTCGCGACCAGCTCATTTTTGCAGGCTGGTCGACAGAATGAAAGGGATGAGACGGGCTCAGTGGCGGATCCAGCTTCTCTGCGTCTCCCGCCTGGACGTAAAACACCTTTTCAACATCTACCTCTTTGATCAAACGCTGGACAGACGCCTCCAAAGCCCGGTCCGCGTCACCAACGCGCCCCGTTTGTGCGGTGGGATCTCCCCATACTCGACCAGCTATGTGGAAAGTGTCCAAGCAAAGCCCGAAATTAGGTCTGTCAACTTTCTTTGCCATCTCCCATGTGCCTTCCCATGTGTCGATATATTTGCCCCAAGCTACTCCTTCATAAGCAAACCGGACTACGGGGTGCTGTGCAAGACCCATGTCGGCCATTTCTCTGAGATCGGCCACGAGGACTTCTTCGTCGCCCGTTGATCCTTCCTGCAACCAATTTGTCGGCACTTGAATGATATAGCTCCCCAAGATCTTGACGGTATCCAACCATAGTCGGAGCTTCTCTATCATAGCCGCATGCTGGTTGCGATCGAGTAAACCATCGTACTGTCGGAATGGTTGAAAGACTACGACGCTCAGCTCAAGCTCATCGCACTGCTTTCGGATGTTCCTTGCGGCCTGCAGCCTGTTCTCATAAATCAACCCTCCTGTGAGCTTCTCTGCGGTCGTGTCGATGTCGGTGTCTATAATTTCGACCCCATGGAACCCATTTCGTGCTGCTGTGCGCAGTCTTATCGAGATGTCGTGCACAGCAGGGGCACCCAGGGATAATGAGGCTATAGCAGGTCGAATCATTTGTTCGGATAGAACTGGGAATACTCAAAAAACATGAACCCTACGACTGACAGCTTCCCTTGTCCGTCAAGCCGACAAATATTGCAAGTGGATGCCACCAACGATGTTTGTTCCACCCAAGGCCCACAGACCAATGGTTGGATATGGGGTTGCATCTCCAACCCTCCCGCTTCGAAGGCTTCTCGTACAGAGATGAGCCGAGTTCTCTCCGCACATGAAGCTCGACCCCAGCAACCGACCTGTCAACCGCCGGCTATGGATTTTTCCGCGATGCACGGGTTCACCTACGGGCTGACAAACAACTTTCGGAGCCTGCTGGCGGGTCACTGTCCTAACCCCATGTATATACCTCTTTCGCAGCATGAAACTGCATGGAAGCAAATTTCAATACCTCATTCGCTCTATGTCGGTTCTTTCGGATTTCCATGAAGAGATACGATATTAGTACCTTCAACTTCTTCAGTAGGTGCAGACCCATTTTCATTGTAAGCATCGGGATTTTGCATTGCGGCCAACTTCGATTTTCTAAATCCGGCATTGCCTCTATTTGACAGGCGACTACATCACCATGGGAAATGACTCGACAGCGCGAACCCAACTATTCATAGCAGGCGCCCCAGGAGGCGGCTCGATAGCACCCCCCGCCCACGACTTCATCGCTCATTGTCTCGAACGCGATTGGAAAATGACATTTCTGGCAGCGTCGACCCTCCAGGTGGTCTCGGACGCGTTTCACGCTCCGGATTTTGCGGGAGGTGTTGTCACAATGCCCTATAAGAAGACTATCATTCCGTGTCTGGATCATGTTGACGATCTCGTTGATCAGCTCGGTGCTTGTAACCATGTTTCTGTTGCCGATGATGGGACTTTGAGGGGAACCAACACTGACTGGGTTGGCATCAAAAAGGTTCTCCTACAAGGAGCACCCACCACTGACCCTGGCCAGGGGCCTAGGGGGATGGTCGTTGGAGCGGGTGGCGCGAGTCGAGCCGCAATATATGCTCTTATGGAGCTGGGGTGCAAGGACGTCTACATAATCAATCGGGATGCTGGCGAGGTTGAAGGGCTGGTCGAAGACGTGCACCATTACAAAACGCCAAACCGACCAAATATCGTCCACGTACAGACCCTACAGCAGGCCCAGACCCTGTTGTGCCCGCACTGGATTGTGAGCACTGTTCCTGACTTTGAACCAAGAACTCTGGCAGAACTTGAAGCCAGGTCCGTGTATATCGAATTTCTCACAAAGGAGAGACCGCATCAGGCGCTTATGCTGGACATGTGCTACCACCCGCTAATGACACGCAATCTGCAGCTTGCAAAGCAGCATGGCTGGCAGATCGTTGACGGGGTTCAGGTTGTGGGACACCAATTAAAAGAGCAGTGGAGACTCTGGACCGGTGAAGAAATCAACGAACAGCAGGAAGAGGTTGCATGGAGAATCTTGCGAGAGAGTGCAAGTTCAGATTCGACAGTTATTCACTCAAGTGCGTGACACTACATAGACTGACATTCTAATACTATATATTCTGTAGGCCACCACAAACGCATCTTCGAGACCGGTGTTGGCACTGCCACATACCTGTCGACATTCCCCCTTTCTCCACCATATCCATCCCAATTTTGTCTATACCAAACACTTTATGGTTCTTCCAGCCTGATACCATAGGCCAAATGAGGAATCAGCACCGAAAGGCGAGACATGTGCGGCTCAGCTCACCACGGCTTAGGAGTTGCTAATGCTTCCGCCGACCCCAGCTCCTACCACCAAACTCGTTCTCGAGGCAGACACACAGCAAGTCTCGCAGATAGGAAACGATGTTTTACTATCACTACTTTGTGCAGGAATGTTTAAGAAGAGTCTCCAACTTCCCCCCGAAAAGAGATGACTTTGTGAATATCAGTCTCTCCGTGTCCACCACCGAGACTCGACTGGTGGTCTCCCGACTTTTGCCTAGTCGTGCAGATTACAGCCTTCCTCTCAGCGTACCCCAGCACAGCGAGGATAGGGGTGTATCAGGTCCCAGGACGTCGTACGATACTGCTATGTTTAACCAAGCCACACCTTGAGACCGAAGATTCTCCTCCTACGCGGGGTAGGGGCGTGTTAAAATGCTTTCCAGTGCAGTAGCAGGAGGCTCTTGCCATTCCAATCACATCGGTGCCCAGGGTGTACTCATGTCCACCCATTTGTCTTTGCGGAAGATTTCAAAGGAAGAAGTGTGGCAATACCGCAGTAGCTGGTCCAGAAAGCTGCGGGCTTTTATTCATTCTTTTTTTTTTGTCTATCTGTCTAACTTGAAGGGAGGGAGAAGTCAAAAAGGGGATTTCAAGTTGGGAAGAGATGGTGCAGGTGAGAGCTAGCCCTCCCTGGATGCTGTGGGACATTATTATGGACAGTACAAAACATGCTGGCCCTGTTCCACGAGAACGCGCCAGATGGCAGATGGGGACGTAGAACTCCTGAGAAGGGTTGTGCATCTCTTCCACAAGCTGATAAAGCAGCCCCCCACTCAAACCGTCTTCCTGACATATTCGACGGGGCCAGCATATCTGAACCTCCCACGGAAAACATAATACGTCAGAGAAAAGATGACGACACATCCGTAGACGAGAACGGCCCAGTTCATGGTCTGCGGCGTCGGGTTCGGTCCGGGCGGGAAGAAGATCATGACAAAGGCCAACAACAAGAAACCCACGGAGAGGAGGTTGATGGCTAGGCCGTAACGACCGAGGGAGAACTTGGACGGCAGCAGGGGCTCTTTGCGGATGCGCTTGAGGGCCATGCAGCTGATGGAGACGATGTAGGAGGATAGCAGCGCACAGAGGCCCAGGGAGGTGAGCTGGTTGAAGGCGATTTGCGAGCCGATGTTGATGAGCGACAAGAGGCAGGATACCACGACGGTGAAGATGACGCCGTTGAGGGGAATGTCCCACCCGTCGGGCACGTAGGCGAACCAGTTGCTAAAGGGGACGCCTCGGTCGCGGGCAAAGGCGAAGATCTGTCGCGAACCCGTCGCCATGTTGGTCATGGCGCCGAACGTGCTCAGCGCAATCATGATCGACACCATGGCCGTGGCGCCGGCCTTGGATTGCGTGGCGTTGTAAAACACCTGGATGAATGGGTATCCCGTGGGCGTGGAGAGGACTTGCTCGACGTTCCCGACCGTGTAGCAGAAGGTGCTGTAAGGCACACACACTGTGGTTAGAAGAAGAGGCATAGAAGGCGGGGAAGATTGATACGACTTACATGACCATGATGAAACCCAATGTCCCGTTGAAGATGGCCGTGAAGACCATGGCTCGTGGAAGGACTTTGCTGGCGTTCTTCAATTCCTCCGACATGTGTGTCGCAGCATCGGCGCCGAGCAGCGAGAGCACGGGGCTGTTCATGCCCACCAAGCACGCCAGGCCGATGTTCCCCCAGCCATTGGCGTCTTCGAAGACGGTCCAGACCTGGTGTGACGGAGTTCGCGGAGCCAGAACCCACAGGGGAACGAGGATGCCAAAGAACCCAGCGATATGCAAGAACAGGACGAGGCCTTCGACGAGAGGGAGTCTCTTGGCCAGGACGGTGTTGAAGAAGCCGCAGACCAGCGTGATGGCGATGGTCAGCAATGTGCCGTGCCAGTATTTGTAGACGTAGCTGTCGTAGTTCAGGACGATGAGGCCTTGGATCTCGGTGGCGGCGAGGAAAGTACTGGACGCGGCTCCTGCTTGCCAACCGAGCACGCAGACCCATCCGATGAAGTAAGAAATGAACTTTTGGGCTCGTGGTGGTGCGAACTCAGACACCCAACTGCGTGAAATTATTAGCATTTCAGCCTCGTGCGGAAAGTGTGTTTGTATGCAAAGGGAGTTGTTCTCTTACTGGTACTGTCCACCTGCCGTGGGAGCCATACTGGCCATTTCAGCCATTGAGACGATGTTGAGGGACATGCCAATGGCACTTGCAATGTACATATACACGAGGCCGGCAGTGCCACCATTGCCCAGAGCGAATCCAGCAGTACTGTTGATATAGGTAGTTAGCAAGAGCGTACTTCTTCGTCTTCCCTGGAGACAAGGCTGGCTCGAGATTCGAGGACTTACCCCAATTGGCTTTCCCACGTGCTCATCAGAATCATAGCAAAACCCATGATGGAGAGGAACCCAAAGTTTCGCTGTCGAGAGAGATGTTAGTATATGGTATGGTCTTCTCCAGCAATACCCTCCTCCAGGACAGAAAAGCATACCCTGAACTGTTGTTCTTTACCCATACGCTGCATATCCTTGACATCGTCCATGGTGCCATCTTTCTCGCTCACCACAGCCCCACCGTCTGGGATATCGTCTGCATAGACCTGGGTCTCGAGACCCTTCGACGACTTGTCCATGGTGATGTTCAGATCTCGGGAATCGACAGTTTGGCCAGAGAACAGCAGGTGAGTACTTTTGAAGATTGGAAAGAAGAAAACGATTGAAAAGTCGAAGGAAGAGAGGAAGAGAGATAGAGATGGGGACGGCAGCCCGCCGTTCATCCTCGTTATCCTCGAGGTCCCTTCGCTTACACCACGCCCAATGGCCACGCGAGTGTCAAGAGGTGGCGACGCAGCATGTACACTACCTGTAGCTAACAGTGCTAACCTGGACATGCTAGCTGAAGATGGACTCGCCGTTGGCGCGGTCTCCGGATTGCTGGTTCCGATGGCTCACTAGGCGTATGGGTCAGAATGCTCCACCATGTGCCTCTTGTTAAGGCCTCACCTGAGGCCCAACCCTCAAGGGCATTAGTCTGCTCTGGTAAGTCGGGTTAGCAATTCCTGGTTTTCTGTTGCAATTAATGCAGGGGATATCAGACACGCCTTGCTCCTCCCACCCATGCAACGAAGTATTCGCTGCAAGCCATATCCTGCCTGGCAAGGCTATTGGGCGGCCATTCAGCGCGGCCCGTAATTTCCGTGTGAACAGGACAAGTAGGTAGTTCGTCCTGCGGCGATCTGTGCTCGACAATGATATCTGGACACTATCCCACCTACTCGGGCTCTTCCCTCATGACCTGTCACGGTTTCTCCCTTCTTCTCTCGGCTTGAGGATCGAAGCCAAACAAAATGACTTCAATATCTGGCGACGGGCCTCGCTTTGCAACCGTTACAGACGACGACTATGGCGGCGTGGTCTGGACCGTGTCGATTCTCTGCGGAATCTACTCGATCTTGACCATGGCATTGAGAGGTTATATCAAACGGAGAACTTGGGGCCCAGACGATTGGCTTGCTGGGGCGGCGACTGTACAACAGAACTCCTTTCTTACTTGTGCCACACGACTGACCTAAGAAATAGTTGATGTCTCTGGCCCAATACATCGCCGTTTGGGTGTCGACGTCCAAGGGACTGGGAAGATCCTATAAACACCTCACAGCGTCGCAGGTATCGACCATCGGGAGGGTAAGTTGGAGCGTTTACTAGTTCGGATTATACCACCAGATGTACCTGACACTCTCTTTAGGCGGTGCTTGCTGGTGAAATCTTCTTCATTATATCTTTGACTTTAGCCAAGGCATCGGTGACCCTACTCATCCGACGACTATTCTCCATCAACATGCGAAAACGGTCCCTTGTATGCGACATTCTCCTGGGTATATGTGCTGTCTGGGGCCTGGCGTCCATTTTGATTATTGCAATCGACTGCCCTCTGCTCTCTTTGATGGGCTACCAAGGCCAGTTCTGCGCGAATTTTGTAAGTGCCCTCAATCCACTCGAACTGCCGAAGTTTCTCAAGAGACAGCGTGGCTTACTTTTGTGGTGAATAGGTTCCTCGCTGGGAAGCTATTGGGATACTCGACGCTCTGACCGAGGTGGCCATGGTAGCGATGGTTCTTGCTCTTCTTTGGGGATTGAAAATGAAACCGGGCAGGAAGACGCAAATTGTGGCAGCATTCGCCTTCCGACTTGGGTAAGCAGCCACTACATCTGTAACTTTTGTCTTCACCCATTGCTTACAGGAGGAATCAATCAAAGTATCATCTCCTTCGCCGCGGTCCATGTCTGGGACCAGAGGAATTTCACCGTGCGACCAAACACCGGCGTCCGACTTGCGGCACCCATTGTTTTCCAACAAATCGAGCTTTGCTACTCTCTCCTGTCTTGCACCATTCCCAACCTGAAGAGCTTCCTCCTCAACTTTGATACCACCATCGGCATGACGCTCGACCCCGCGACCACGAGATCGTACGGTGTAACAAACCCCCATTCCGCGACTACGTCTTTTCGCATGAAGCCGCTGAGGTCCCGGAATGGCGACAAGACACCGGGCTCGGGAGCAGCACCGCTCTTCCGGCCGGATGAGGTTGAATACAATGCCACCGTCAGCCGAAACGATCCGCCTAATATGAATGAAGCGGCCTCGTCTATTTCCAGAGACAACCAGTCGGACCGGAGCAAGGGTAGTCAAGAGATGATCATCCGCAGAGAAGTTGCCTGGACTGTTCACCAAGACTGATCTAAGAATTGGAATTAATGCACTTCCGGGCCCAACGCCGAATTCGATACTACATGGGCAGGGGAAGAAGACTCAGAACGTGGACACAGCCTTTCGAGATGTTGGAAATGCACCTTTTCTTGGAGTGTGTCGTGTTGCTTAAGTGTCCAACGACCAAATACTGCAAAAACTGTCCGAGCGCGCTCACTAAAAGCTCGAAATACGGAGTCTGTCCACCGGCGACTGGCCGCGGAATACTCGAACTACTACTGTAAGATAGAAAGTCAAACAAGTTGTTACGGGAATGAACATGCCTTTGCGTAACCCCCAACACTTCTTGATCCAGCGCCAGGAAAACCCTACTCCGTTATTTTCTTCGATCGGCACCTTGCTTCCAAGAGACGAACAGGTTTCCCACCAGGAGTCCCTGCCACCAGGCTGAAACGCTGACTGCAGTGCGACTACAGTTCATGATTGAACCCACAGTCAGATTGAAGCTTCAGGATCGGCATTACGCCACTAGGGGCAATGATAATGTTGCGGACGCCTGAGGCCGTGGCCGAAACTCTGCTACGCCTGGCTCCAGTCGCTAGGCCCTTAGCTTCTGCGTTGGTGCCAAACATTTGACATATTAGTCGTACCTTACCTCCAAGGATCCAGGTCTCTGCGGTTTGTTTCATGCAAGGTGTAGGCTCACCACACATATGCGTGTGAGCACATGATGCTACCAGTACCGAGGACCAGGTTGCGGGGGAAGGGTTGTGATCTGGTGATTGGGGGGGATTTTGGGGTGAGAAGAGGAGGATGAGGAAGAAAAGGCGGCATCTCTTGCTCCAACGACGATCCAATCCCTCGTTGCAACAAGCATCAAATGGTCGGAAAAGCTTATCGGGACCAAACTCGAATTAGGATCGGCTCGTCCGTGCCTCCGGGGCTGCCCGGCCCTGCTCCCCGATTCGCTGCAAAGCAACCCCAATCAGGAGAACGGGCGGGACGGGAAAGGCTTCGAGATTATGAAAAGTGGGACAATTCAAAGAAAGGGCGCGTGGGCGCTGAAGCTCCGAACCGTCTTTGAAACACAATTCCCAGGTCCCTACGCGAGGCCGAAGCCGGCTGATCAGCATCCAGTCATCCCGAGGTCGTCAGTACCTACTTAGTCGTACGACTACCTACGGAGTGGGTATAGTAAGAGTGGCTCTGCAGATGCCCCCAGCATACCTACCTACTATCGGCCTCGCGTGTCCGTGGGAGGTTAGGTTAGGGCTTCCCATCTTATTCCCTTCGTCAAGCGAGCTCCAGGCTACCCCGTGCCGCTTGCAGGGAAGGTTGGGCCTTTTAGTAGTCCTTCCACGCACACTAGTGCCCTCGTACTTTTGAACAGTGTTCACTGTTCAGTGTTGGCAATAAGGTAAATCACAGCTGGGTGGACAAGGGAATCTAACTTGGGCAACAGGCCGTGTGCCAGACCCCGGAACTTTCCAGCGTTTTGAAGGGCTGGATGTGAGTTACTATCTTCTCCACGAGGAGCGAGTACGACAACGACTAACCGAGTTAACGTTTGATTCCCTTTGTCAAGGACATTGTTTTTGGAAGGCACTGCTTGGTTGCTCGGCCGATTCAATTACCTACATCCACTTCCTCACCTTCCTTTTAAGGCGTCTGTCCGCTGCACTCAGTACCTCGTACGGATTCGGTGGACGAGTATTACTCCTTCGGAAGGCTGTGTGGCTGTCTTACTCTTTATGCCGGAGCCTCACAAAAGGGGCGGAACCCAGAGCCAGGATTGTCGACGGTCTCTGCATGCTACAAGCCTGCCAGCGAAGCCACGCTACGCTAGTTGACTTGTTCGAGTACGCCCCCAGAAGGATTCTCGCTTCGACAGGACGAGGTACTCGGTACGGAGAACAAAGCGCCTAGCTTGCTTCGAGCAACCAGACAGGCAGGGTTATTATCACCACGGGCAATTCTCCGATGAAATCGAACGCAGCCCTCTAAGCATTAATTCGCCCTTCATTCGTCCATCCCGCTCCGTGAAAAGATGGTCCTACGCCTAGCCAGGGTTTCTGACCTCCCAATCATATCCCAGATCTTCGCGATCGGCTTCCACGATGAAGAGGTCGTCGGTCCCCTGATGCACCCCTTCCGCGACCAATACCCCGAAGACTACTTGGACTCTTGGAGGCGACGATGCCGCGAGCGGTACTGGGATTATAGCCGGGTGCTCCTGGTCAGCTGCGAGAAGGATGCAGGAACTGGACGCGAGGTCGTGGTGGGCGTGGCCGAGTGGCAGCGAGTCGGGCTCGGCTGGGCCAAGTTCTGGGGCCTAGGAGGCTTTTGGGATCCACGTTGAGTCTCACCCCGATTCCCTTTCCCACGCGACCCTGCCTCGCTTCAAGAGAGAGTGTGAATGGAGCGGTGTGCGTTCTCGCCATGCTGATCGCTGCGAACGAACCCGGTCTCGAACCCTCCAGGTTCCTAGGCACAAGCACGTTACTGACCATCATATTTGATGTTATAGGGAGGTTGATCTCACCCTTGATCAAGGCGTTCCACAGAATCCTATCGATTTGGAGGCCCAATCGCGCCACCGCTCGCGCTGATCCGTCCGACCCCTTCCCACTGACCCCGACGACGCTGCAAAGAACCCTCTGGCCGTTCATTTCCCACTGCTACCTTTCGCCGCCTCACAGACTGACGCGCTGGAACCTGGATTGCATCGCCGTGCTCCCAAAGTACCAGGGCCACGGCCATGGTCGCCAGCTGGTCGCGTGGGGCCTGCACCGGGCCCGGGAAGAGGGCATCCCCGCGTGTGTCATGGCCGCGGCGGACAAGGAGACATTCTATCAACGCTGTGGGTTTACCGAGGTCGCGGGCTGGGCCAACGATGGTGTGGACGAGCAGGGCAGAGTCAATCCTCTGAAAGGGAGGATTCGGGGTGGATGCATCATGTATACGCGGGTGCGAGAAGATGAAGATCTGGCAGAGACTCATCCCAAAAATGAGTGACGGTCTTGAGTCTCCGGACGGATTACACCACGACAGCGGCATATGAAGCTGCCTTCGCTTGGCCCTGACCCTGACAAACACTGGAGACAATCATGCTTTCGCTGAATAACTCTCTTGCTGGGCTCTTTCTGGATTCGGTGGCCATCCACAGACGCCATTCCTCGGGAGTCTGAAGCTGCTCAACTTTATAAACAACCCGAAAGGCCTAGTCACTTTTTGATTTTCACCTTCCAAGGAATACCTCGTACATATTCCTCGCACTTTGAAGATTCACACATGTATTCCAAGGTCCTCTACGCTGGGACAAGCTGGTACCCTTTTTTCCTCCTTGGAGAAAGACGATCTCAGGCTAGGATCAAGTACTCCGTCCCACAGGCTGCGTTGTATATTGATTGTCAGCGACGCGCCTCAGGTTGTCCTCAACCAATGAAAAAGTTCTGACGCTATTGTTTGCATCGGGCGACTAATAGATAAAACTCCCCAGAGGAGAGCGTGATTCATATCTCTCCTTTTGTCCATCCCGTGCCTTTTTCCTTAGCATAGAAGATTAGTGAAACCAGCTCCAAGTCGTGGGAGATTAGATTAAATATAACACAGATATATAGAGAATCAAATAGAGCGCAGAGTATATTATCCTCTCCCAATGAATGGACATTTCTTCCTTCTACGATCCAACACTGGTAGTCTGGGTCGCGCATATACAAAATTGCAATCCACACCGTCCAGATTGTTCCTCTGTCCCTTGCTGCTCAGGGAAATTGCGAATGTTAGAGCACAGGTGTGGCTCTTTGCTGTCTTTAGATGCTCATTCCTCAATTTATTCGCATCGAAAGTCGTGGGTGTCTTGTCTTGCATTCTCCGGACAGCTTATCGTCGGGTGTGGTGGACATGCTACCGTACCGTCAATCAGTACAGTAAGGCGGTCCTCAGCTGGGCAAAGCCTCATCGTAGCGGGTTGGCTGTGCCCCTGAACGATTATGTGCTTTGGCGGCTTCCCGGGTTGCGATGTAGAATCTCTGCAGGTGGACAGCCTGCCAGAGTCAAAGTGACAAGCATTAGACAAGCCAAATATCAGTAGGCTCTGCGCTCTGCTCCGTCATATGGTCAACCAGTTCTCCATACATCAATTGAGAAATCGTTCCATCACGCGTCGGAACCAATGCCTGGGCGACGAACGAATTACGAGTCCTCGAATCCTGGTTGGGGCTCGGGTCGCAAGATCAATGGCATCGAAGACCCGTATAGAACCCCTACCTCATCCTTGCACCGAGCGGATGTCGGAGCAATGCCCGGGTAGGGATTGTCGTCTTCTGTTGTGGAGAATGAATGCATACCGGGGTGCCCGCCAGAAGGCGGCACACAGTTCCCAAACTCAGCATATTAAAACTCTCGGACCTTCAGGTCCACATTTTTTTCATCCTTGGGATCTGCTCGAAACTCAGCCAGAGCTTCGTTGCCCTTGGAGGCATCAAATGCTCGCTGAGGCGGATCCTGATCTTACAAGTTGGAGTTCACCAAACCCTGCATGCCGTCGCTCTCCTCGGAACTGGTCCAATCAACAACCTAGGCCGGCAATCATCTACCCCAGTTCCTGCGCCCCTGGCTAGCATGGGCAAAGATGTGGAAGTTTCTGTCATGCTCAACGATAGCACGGCTTGTCTGGATAAGAACGTGGATGAGTGTGTCCTTCTGCGAGTAGGCAGGGCTAATACCATAGTGTGTGTCAGCTAGTCCGAGGAACGCACAGATGCCATCTCGGTGGTCAGAAGCCTGACAGGTCCCGGAGTGCCGCAGATGGGTAAACCAAGCGCAAGGCGAGCGAGGTACACTCCTACCGCCTATCACAATGGAAAATGCGGAGGAGTCGAGTCTCTCAGCGCCTGAAACAAGCTGTCCGATCAATCTCTTCAACTCGATGGCATGAGCAAGAGCACCATAACACTTCGTATAGGCTCAGCAGGTAGAGGACACCCTGGATGGAGGATCTGGAGGTTGATAAGAAGTACGCACAGGCATCGTCAACGGTCGTGGCACGGGTCTCGGATGGTTCGATTCGAAGGTCCGGAAGTCAGCCTGCCGTCCAAGGACATTTTCGAGACCGTTGAGTCGCTCATGGAGCACACCAGCTGTTGCGCTTCCAGAACTGGCGCGGATCAGGCTTTGCTGGACCTCCAAGAACCGTACTTCGAATGGGTCGTCTGATTCCAGGCGCCACGGCTCGAGATCCTTCTTCTGTTAAGAAATCTTTGCCTTGGCAGCGACATTCCAGGAACGGCGAAGAACTGCCTTCATTTCCCGACGGGCGTGCTCTTTATCAAGTCGTGCTTGCTGCCGACGGGAATATCCAGTCTTGGCTGCTTCACATGCCTCCGTGACTTGTCGCTGTTTTGCTTCAAAATCCAAAAGTTCAGTGCGATCTCGGGTCATCTGTCGCTGGTATCCATCCAAGGCGGCTTGGAATTCGCGATCTAGTTGCTGCTGTCTCTGCATGTTCTCTTCCCTGCAACGTCGCAGGTCCAGTTCGTACCTGATATTTTCGTCGGTGACTAATTGCAGGTGCACACTGAGCTCCTGGTCGTATCTTCGCTCATGTTCCGCGGATTCCTGCTCCAGTCTCTGTTCAAGTTCCCGTTCGAGAATGGCGACTCTTCCCAGAAGTGCCTCTTTGATTTTTGCGCCCTGGACTCATAGATATCCAATCAAGCTTCAGACATCGGTCCACAACACAGTATACTCACCAGACATGAATCGCGGTTAGATGGAAATGCCGAATTCCTGATACACCCAAGCAGGTCGCCACCACGGAGTTTCAGCGATTTGGAGCAAACTATTTAACCACTCGGCATGAGTTTGCTGATGAGGTGATGTGGCTTGCTGATTATCTCGGAGAGAGGTTCGGAACTCCTGCACCGCAACGGGGTGGTCCAGAGAGATGTTTTCGGCCGATCCAGAGTTTACCTAGTAGGCGGATCCGTCAGGCTGGCGAAACATCCAAAGTGGGCAGCTTGTTGATCTTTGGCCATCCAAGAAGATCAGGGTTTCTTTGCTCCCTGTGATAGATATCCCGCATCATCGCAATTTTGGCTTTCTTTTCTTTATGATCGCTTTGGTTGATGCACACTGGAACGGACTCGGAACGTGCTCACCAAGTCGACTTGATGGATGGCATGGCCAGTATCAGACTAGTCATACCGACATGAAGGCCAGTGCGATACTTGGGATCAAATTGATAGACTAACTAGTCTATTGATGTCGATATCAACGCTTAAAGAGGCTTTAAGGTTAATAAGTAGCTATCTCTCCTAATATATATTACACCCCCCACCGTCCTTCCGCGCTACCATTATCTTCGCGCATCTACGCTGCTCGCCGTGATTTTGGCTGACGCCATGGCAGCAAGGACGATAGTGACACTTGTCTTTCTCACTGCGACTAGGGCCCCGGTGACGGAGTGAAAAGAGTCAGTGGATATTATTTCTTGTTGTCACTGAGATCTTCCAGCGTTCACTCAGTTAACAGGTCGCTAACAGCTGTCGTCTTCAGCTCCTACGGACTCTTCAAACCCCCGGAAGATCTTCAGGGTCGGTTGAAGATCACCTTTCTCGCATCTCGCGATTCGGGCTTGCATCACCATCGAGACTCTACAACCGGCTTCAAATTCTGTATGCACTTTCTTCAACGCTAGTTCAGGCAACGAAACTACTGCTTTGAACCAAGGAGAGCCGCCGTAATGTTCTGCATAGGAAACAAAACAACATCCCGGAATCTGTCGCAATCATTTTGCCTGTTCAATTTCGCAAATTTCACTTTCCAGATGCCGTTTGTATCGTCGAGACATGTCAAGCAGTTGATAACAATATCGGCATAGGCTGCGCCCATCGAATTCGGCAACCGGTCTTTTGCAATTTGACACAGAGCGTTCTTGATGTTTTTCGGCATACCCTCCCCTTGAAGGAAATCTCGTGAACTGGGATCGGGGTTTTCAACCTTCAGGAACCCCATTAACTGGTCAAAGAGGCTGTCGGTGCCCTGACTTTTCTGGATCGAGGATAAAACGGTCTTGATCTCCTTTGACAAATCACCTTCTTGGTGCGGATCTTGGTCCGTAGGTTCGGTGTCGATCTTTTGTTTCTTCACCCATTTCATAATCCCATCGACGAGGCTGTCATTGGTCTGCCACTTCTGTACCAAGGAGTCCCACAAGCCAAGCTCAAGAAGGCAAACGCCTAGACTATAGATATCGTGTCCCATGTTATTTTTGTCTTTCACTTTACCTTGCATCTGAGGATGCCGGTAGATATCCTCGTCCCACCGTCTTCTGTAAGACCGCGGAGCGTCTCCACGGCAGCGAAGTGAAAGCCAAGATGCTAGGTAGACGCCACCAAATTCGGATGGAACTTCACCGACTTTGACATAGGAACTTGTCTGTTGGCCACTGTTGGATTTGTCTTTGTAATCGGAATCTGCATTCGGACTGGGTTCGATTCCCGAGGGTTGACCAGCTTCTGGTACCTTTGTGCCGGCTGAATCTCTCTTGTTTGCGTTATTCTGTGTTGTCTTCCTGGCATTTTTGTCTTGGGTACGATTCTTGTCTCGGCTTCCTGACCTCTTCAGTTTTTCGACAACTAACTTCGCTTGTTCCCCAAGCCTGCTTATACTTCTTTTGGACCTTCCTGTCTTCGGCGGAGAAACTTCTTTTTTGGTGGGACGACCACGGGTAACTCCTATGTCTCCTTTATCTTCCAGGCTGCTTTGATCTCCGGTCTTCCGGTTATCGCCAGGAGTCGGAGGTGCTGCGTTGTCTTCCGTGTGATGTGTCGTTGTTGCTCTAGGTTTGAGAAAAAGGATTGTGTCGCTTCGAATTGCACCATGTGCAATTCCAGCGCTATGAACTGTAACCAATGCCTCGGCCAGTTGTAACGCAAATCCAAATCGGGAATCCAAGGGAATGGCCGGTTCGTGCTTCTCTTTGCATTCCGCGATGTATTTTCGCAATGTGCGAGGCTCTTCTTGTGCATTTTTGGGCAAGAGGAATATGAGGCGTCCGAATTGATGACCGAGACAAGGAAGAAGTCCAGTCTGATAGAGCATCGTATTGCTGTCGTCACCCAAACGGCATAGACACTTGGCACTCCTTTCTGCTTTCTCTTGGGCATCTTTGCGAGAAGTTTTATCCGCGTTAAAGGACTCGATAAAAACATCGACTTCAGGATCATCGTTTTCAGGATCCTTTCCCCTTGGGTTGTATTTTGCCTGCGCTGAATATGCGTAAAACCCAGAATCGAGGATGTTTCTTTCTGTAATAAGTGAAAAATTACGGAGATCGAATGACACTGGATCTCTTGCGCGCTCAGCTAATTCGGAGAGCTGTAATATGCTGGTGAAACTGCTCTCAAAGGCGTTGATCAACTCTATTGCTCTCCTCTCCTCACATAATGCCCACATGAATTTGGATGCGAACCCCTGCGGTACGTGGCTTTCCAAGTGATCCATCGCTTTCTCTAAGCTATTCTTGAGTTCTTTGGCTGCAGCTTCTATGGCCTCTTCATCAGATTTCTGCATTGTTTTACTCTTGATTTGGTCTTCGGATAATCTCAAGAAGAGCTTCAGTTTGACATTGTTGACATTACCGCCGAAAAGTCGCATCTTAAAGAAAGTTCGCTCAGCACCCAAGTATACCTGGACGAAGTTTCTTATGTTTTCTTCTAAATCGATGGCCTGTTGAATCAGGCTGATGATTTCAGTCATCTTTGTTAATTTTGGGCGGCTAAACAGAAGTGAACCAGGAGGTAACTAATGAAGGATGAAATGGTCTTCCTCAGAGGACTAGGAAGTTTCTTCAGGTTTCAGTGGAAGGATGAGACCAATTTATACCATCGTCTCCCTTTGGCGTTACTAAGGAAGATAATTCGTTTACACAGAGCAATGTCTGCCTGACGAACGGGCCTATCAAACGTTTGCACAGAGTGATAGCATGACTTAAGCATTACTAACCGCATTTATTGCAGGTAACTGGTGAGGAAGCAAGTCTGGACCACGATTTCGCGTAATGTGCCCTATCATAGTTGCCCTGCTTATAGTATCCAACAACTGACATACATTGATCTATTTAAACCACATCTAGCATGGGCAATAACCACTCCTAAAGAATGTGTCACATTTTTGTAGGGAGGCTGAGGGTCTAACCTAAAGCTGCGCTCAGGGGGAGGTTAGACCTATAAGAAGTTAAGCCCTGCCCTCAAATTCATGGAAATACTCTGTGGCATGTGAAGGAATGACGAATGCTACATGGGAGAGAACACTTACCGGGGCGTAGTGATGGAGCATCGAAAAATCCGACCACTGAGGTGCGTAATGAACTTCTTAAGGTGTGTCTGGGTTCCGTCCGGTTGCCTCCGTTACAATGACCCTTTTCTTCTATTGTCATGCCACTGTGGGAGATCTCGATCAGCCAAGGGGCTCTAGAAATGGCTCTCGCCTGCTTTCCGATAAGGCATTACTCTCCACGAACCGGAGGCGGATATACCGGGCTCAGAGCTCTTAGAGGGTCATAACCTTGTCTTCATAAACGTCTGCAGGTCTTTCCACATCTCTCTAGGATAGTTTATGGCCCGCTTTACGCGCATTGAGCTTGCAGCGTGGCTGGCTGCGAATACCAGATACGAGCGTCGTTTAACAAGAGTTTTGGCTGCGTAGAATTGAGAATATTTCAGGCCACTAATTTCAGCACTATATCGGTGGAATGATGTCATATTAGTTGGCGGCGATGGTCATTTCGCAAAAATTGGACAAAATGCTGGTCGAAGCTGAAGTACGTAAGTACCCAGGAGGCTTATTTCGTCGATCGCTGGGAAGACAACATTTGGTAGACAGCCTCACATAGATTATCCAGGCTTCCCATTCGCACCTATGCAAGTTCTTGCAAGGCTAACCGTAGTTTCCGCAAGAACGCTGGAAAGACATCCTGCCTTTCAATGCCACATCCTACTGTACGTGCGGGCTGACTCGACAATATCCTCGCCAAACTGCAGCTTTCCAGTTCCGTTAGGATGCGATGGGCCAGGTGCAAGGGTCAACTGAGCTGTGGGTGGTGCTGCATATCTGATTAGTGCAACCTAGTAAGCCACTTTCTGCCGGCAGTTAGTCCTAGGGATCTTCATACGCCAAAGCTCATCAATCAAACCTTTGCTAGGCCTTACATTGGGCAGCAATACAGCTGCAGCCATCAACCCTGGTATGTGAAGGGTCAATTGCGTTTTGTGTTGTGTCGTAGACATATAACTCCGAGGCGATACGAGGGCATTCTTGGGCCCTTGAGGCTGAAAGCGTTGAAGGCTTGAAGCTGCGAGGTAGGGTGGCAGAGCCAATTTGGTCGGAGCTAATCAATTGCTATGGGCAGACTCACCCCTTACTCACCCAAGGCTTAGCTAACCACCATCAACCATCGCGGAAAACCTGTTAGGAACAGCCTATATAGATAGGCAGAGGATAGCGATAGACAGTGGGTGATGGTATAGGTATTCCTTGATAGTATATCTTAACTAAGACTCTAAGCATGAGGGAAGGAAGAAGGAGTTTCCCTCCTCAGGCAGTGAGCATGCGGTACTTAAATGTGACTCAATGGAGGAACATGGTGAATTAGACTAGGTCCTGGGGACCGTCAGACTATATACCACAGGGTAATTTACAGAGGGCTACTAGCGTCGCCCGAAGGCCTTCGGCCGAAGGCCTTAAACGGCTAGTCTGTATACCTTCGATCCGTCTTTACAACCCTTGGCATCCCTGACAGTCACATAAATAGTAAGCTGTCGTCACGTGCGAGGTGTGCTGGGCGGTTCGTGACAAAACCGAGGTTTATATCGTACCTAGGTAGTTTTCCGATGTGTTTCATGTTAGGCTAACCATATTGGGAAGGTTAGCCGACCCAACCTATACACGGTAGGTTAGGCGAGTGACACTGCGGCACTTATTGCCACCTAGTCTCTCCACCTCCAGTAGTTGCTAGTTAGACAATCAATTTAGTTGGTTCTACATTTCATAGTGGTGCGATAGAAATAGGTGCATACTGCTGCAAATTCGGAACAGAGGAATCAAATACTTCTGATGGGTGGATAGAGTATAGCGCGCTAAGACACCAAGCAATTTCGCCCAGCCGCTACTCCGCCTTTCAAGTTCAACCGACATGGGTCAGGGACACCACTAAAACAGGAAGAATACCCTTTGGGACTGGCTGGCTGAAGTCTTTGTAGCTTATTGCTCAATAGCTTCAAGATCAAACGTGCACCAAGTCGGTTCTCGAAGGGCCTGCATTTACGCCACCCCGTCGCTTAGACACGCCACACTTTACCTATTCCGGACTTTTGAATAAGATTATGCTAGATATGGCAGACATCTGAAACCTCGCCACAGATGAATTTCTCATTGTGAAATTGCTCAGCCAGCCATTTTATACTTTTCCCACATCGAACAAGAAACCCTTTACAAATTCGAAAGCTCGAGAATCAGCCTCTTAATAGCTTGCCGCTGTTTCCAGAGGTTTGAGCTGGTTAGTGCTGCAAGAGGGGAGGCCATGTGATGCCTTGCTCGTTGGGTCGGTTTGAATCAGTAAACGCTGCGGGTAACTCAGCTCACGGGACATAAACGCCCCCCTACTATTAAAGACGCCTGAATTTGGAGGCGGAAGAAGAGCATCCTCGTATTCTAGGATCTTGGTCCAGGCTGACACGTTCATTCAGGAGCCCGTGGGGCAATTCAATATATAAATCTAGAGAACCCGTATTCCTTGGGCAACCCGGCTGCAAGATCAGGAAGAAAGTCGGAGGATTCGTGATACACTATGTTTTCTTTAGCGATAATCTTCGCCTATCTTTCGGGACTGTTTGTCTGTGCTCATGCCTCCAGTGCTGTTTGCTCCCAGCCTCCATATGCACTATTCCTTCCTCTATCAAACTTCGCCCCGGCAGAAACGTTCTGCTCATCTAAATTTCCACTTCACTGTACAGTGACTTCTACTACCACATCAACATCGACCTCCGTCAACACCGTCGACACTACTTACTCAACTGCTATTGTTACCACGGGGACTACCACCATTTCAACCACTGTCGACACAAGTACCATATATGTATACATTAGCACGGCGACTGAGACCTCGACGACCGACACCACTACATTGACCGTGACCACAGGAACATCCACTACTGTCTCTACTGCAACTGCAACCTCTACTGTCACCATAACGACAGCGAGCCCCACGCCAGCCAGGCTGAAACGCTCAGTGCCTTCGGTTCCGGACTTCCTTGCTCATCCTACCGAGAGGATTCCTGAACCACCAGTCTTTGCGCAACCGACCCCGGCGTTCACCACCTTGGTCACGGCCTACAATGATGCTGGAGCAGCTGCGGGCAGCAGCCTGACAAAGATTCTCTGCAGCCTCCAGGCCGAAGCCGCCTCGGTCTTCAGCACAGTATGCTCCTGTATTGAAGCCTCTCCAACATGTCAAACAAACACAGTTAGCACCACAGTCACCGAGACCTCTACCGTCACCAGCTCCATTGTCGCGACGTCCTTGGTACAGGCAACCTCGATTACATCAGTGACTGCTACAGACACCATTAGCACAGATACTACAACCACTACTTCTGTCGAGGCAACAACCACTGCCTCTGTCGAAGCCACCACCACGAGCACGACGACTACGACAACAACCACGACGACTACTGTGTATACTGCTGCTCCTACATGCGCGGGTGTTCCTCAAGGAACATATACAGACTCTAATGGGCACTCGTACCAGGTCACTTGCAGCTGCTTCTTGGTCGACGCGATTAGTCTCGGCGCTTATCCTGCAAGCACTTTCGATGGATGCATGGTGCAGTGCGACCAACTCAACAACTGCGTCGCTGCACAATGGAATGAGGCTGCAGGCGTATGCGGCTTGTTAGCGAAGTTTGGATCCAATGCTGTGATCTGCGACCCTTCGCCAGGCCTGGATGGTGCGATGAAGCTGAGTTAACCAGGTTGTGGGTATCCTAAGCTGGCGGTTGTCAAGTCGAAAGAGCTCGTCTTCAGCTACTCACTGACTGGAGAGATAGACAACTCAGATTTTTTTTTTCTTGGTTCAAACACGTAGGGTATTTATTAATCTGCATTAATATGGGATCTGCGTTGCTGTGTGTGGTCAATCATTTGGATTAGTTACACACGAAGGTCCCGCTTGCATTCTGTTCTCGATCTTGATTATACTTCACACAGATAGCGGCCACGGTATATGATACGACATTGGCCCTCCCAACACATTCCTGGCGCATTTAACATCCTTGTCCACAGTCTTCGGCGCGCCTCGGGTCTTAGACGCAATGACCAAGACGTTGCTGGCGAGACTCGATTGCGTGTATAAATAGGGTACCGTCGCGTCTGAGATCTCGTCTCGGCAAAGCAGCGAGGTGCCGCCGTACCGTATCTGGACATCTTCGGTTGGAGCGGGTTCAAGTTAGACATTCAACCGAGCGCCTGTCCGGCAGCCTGAGTGGCTCTGATCCTACATTCTACTGTTCCTCTTCCGTCCGTCGGGCGCCTTTTTGTCTAGGCATTGATCTTGGCATTTGTTAGGCATGTCTATGCAGAAGGTATAGTTAGTTAAGAGCTTTACGTAGATTGAGTCAAAGGTTTAGTTGAACGAAGGGGACCACCAAGTTCAAGGTTAAAGAAAACAGGGCGCCCCAACGGATGGAAGGGGGAGATAGCTTGTGATTTCATCACCGGAGCCTTTCTCAGAAATCGACGCCGCAGAGTCTTTTGTCTACGCTTCATCCTTTGTGTCCGGCAAAGAGGAAACCCCGAAACTGAAAGGATTCGCACGAGCCTGGGGCTCTTGTGTACGGTGACTGTAGGGGCAGAGTTCGTCCTATTAGCCCCGTGAGGCTATGGCGGGGGCACAAAGCGAGAGTTGCAGGAATGGCAATGGGGCAGCGGTTCAGTTGCAAGGCGAACCCTGTACCTCGTACCGAGTAGATTCTGACTTCTGAGGCTTCAGGGGTCTAAGGGTAAATGCTGTTAGAAGGTAGCGTGGGTACCTAGGCAGCTGTAGCGAAACCCTGCGAAAAACTGGAAAGCAGGCCACACTTATCGTCGCTCGAATTAGCATGTATGAATAGTTGAAACTTGCTAGAATGAGGATGTTCCGAATTATGGATATGGTCCAGTGCTGGGTTGATTTCGACTTGGGGTGACAAGCCACGAGTAGGCAGGTTGGAGGAGGGCTTCAAAGCTTCACTTTTCCTATTCATCCACTAACATTATTATCAAATTGGCTCTTCCTCGTCATCGGCCCGGGCCTTGATTCTTTACAACCAAGCCTTTTGCCACACTTATGCCGGTCGATCGTAGCGGAGGTAAAATTTACAGAAAGGTGAGAGTCTAATACTTACCCACTTAAATACCTTAGGTAGGTGTACAAACGTGCCCGAGGCCATGGATGGAAAGACCATTTATATACGCGACACCGCCACCATCAATTCTGGCGAATAGAAATGTCTCTGTATCCAGGAGAAGAAGGCGACGTCAAAGCGATCATCTCCGGCCAGCATTTCCGCATCATCACCACCCTAAAACACACGCTCTTCAACGCCCAAGACGCCGACAGCGACTCGGACTCGGCGGATGCCTACGCTCTCATACGACGGTGGAAAGACATCCGCGCGAATCTCTTCGCGCTGCATAGGCGGCGTCTGCGCGAGGCTGCCGAAGCGGTCGGCTGGGCAGATGTTGCGACGCGGCTCGCGGCCTCCCCGGCCGACGGTGCCATAGCGAGCGGGCAAGTGAATGGAGAGTCTCTATTAATGCCAGAGGTCGCCAACCCTATCAGTCTAGAACAACTCGTCGAGGACGCCGCTGCTAGATCCCAAACGACTGCGGGCCCCTCTTTTCAAGGCCCCAAGGCAGGGTATCTACGAGACCTCCGGGTCCGCGTCCTGATGTCCCGTGCTGGGGAGGTGACTGTCGAGTGCACGGCCATGGGCGAGGATCGACCTCTTTCGACGCTCACGCGACTCGTTGACATGTACGCATCGTGCCCATTTACGCCGACTGTCGCCGGACAAGTAGAACAAGCGGCAATAGCAGCATTACCACCACCATGCCAGGTCACAATCGACGCCCAACCCACACACACATCTTTGTTTACACGGCACAAGACCAACCACCGGAGGCCGTACGACGACGCCCGCGCGCGCGCCGAGCTCCTCCCGACCACGCCACCCACGGCGAGAGAAGTCCTCCTGTCCAACACCGAGGGCCAGGTCACCGAGGCGTCCCTGTCGGCGGTGTATTTTTTCCGTAACGGCACCTGGCGGACTCCGCGGTCCGACGACGGCGGCGCCATGCTGTCCGTGACCAGACTCTATGCGCTAGAGGCGGGCTGGTGCGATGAGGGAACTGTTCTTGTCCGCGAGGTCGAGGACGGGGAGGTGGTGTGGTTGAGTAATGCGGTTAGAGGCTTCTTCCCTGGCGTGGTGAGGCTGCATGGCCAAAGGGGACGTGAAGACACTTGATCTTCATGTATATAGGAAATAACTAAAGGCTCTGTTCTCTTTCATTTAGTCGCCGTGCATGTGTACGACCTATGGAGAAACTCCAGGTTCATGGTCTAGTTCACAATCATTCTTTTCTAATCTCAAACCAAGTCACGCTATGCTTCCATTCCCAGATAAGCGCACTATCTATTGAGGAATTTCTTCCAGCTCTTTGAATCTCATCGTAAGGGGACCTCTTTCTTTGGACCGTTCTCCTTGACACTACCCTTATCCGTTGCTAAACCTGTTGTAACCGTCTTCTGATCCGCCGGAACCCCTCTAAATAGCAACCCCTTTCTGCTGAAAAAGTCCTGCACCACCTCGTCGCTCACCTTTTTCCTCCTCTCCTGAAAATCACCCACATATTGCTGCAACTCCTTAATACAAAGTGCCTTGAGCTCCCCGGTCATCAGCTCTCCTTTCTCATATTGCTCTTTGATCTTGGCTAATTCGTCATCGTCTTCCAGGAAGAAAGTAAGGTATTTGTATGGCACGTCGACATCCGTGTTCCCGCCCAGCTCGCGTTGTTTCTCTGCGGTATCCTGCCCGCCAGAGAACGCGAAACGGTTGATCTTCTTCTTTATCGCATTGGGTGTATCGGTGAGAAATATCGCAGAGGCATCGACGCTTGCAGACATCTTTGTGCCCTCGCCCTGTAACGCTGGGAGAAAGCGAGAGTGGATGAGGCACGGTTTCTCGTATTTCATCTTCTCTGCTATATCTCGACAGACACGGAAATAGGGGTCTTGATCAATTGCGCAAGGGATTAGGCAAAGGATCTTCGGGACGCTTTTTGCATCGGTGCCAAAAATATGTGGGAAGCTCGTGGCAAATGAGGGCGCAGACTGGGTTGCAGGGAAATGGAATTCGCCAATATTGTTGCTGTCATTGAATCCAAATGCTCCTTTTATCTGGTTGAGCGTGACGTGTTTCGCAGCGAAGCAGACGTTGCGATAGAATGCGCCCCCCATGTACTCAAAATCAGAGAAGATGAAGGTCTTTTTCGGGTCGAAGCCCAATGCAATGATGTCTTTGGCATTTTCTCTTGCATACCGAGTGGCGTCGTCCATGCTGATGGTTTTGGAGTGCATGAATTTTTCGTCGTCTGTTAACTGGATCACGAGGGGGCAGTCGAAGACTTCTTGTAGCCAGCGCGTGAATTCAAAAGGCACGCTGTGTCCGACGTGCATGCTGTCACTACTCGGCCCTCTCCCAGTGTAGAGATAGAATCTTTCGCCCTTCTCATACTTGTTCAGGATTCTTTCGAGTTCGCGGTGGGATATCACTATGCCCCGGCGCATGAATCTGTGGGGTTTATGGCCAGTGGCTTTTTCGAATCTCTCGAGCAATTCGGGTGAGATGGGGGTGGCCCCAAAGTCGCGGATCAACTTGTTGTAGTCTATTTGCTTGACCTGGCCAGACTCGTCCACGCCGCCAGACACTTCGAAGGGAGTGACTTTTTGTTCTGCCATGGCGGGCGAGGGGTTGGAGGCCGTGAACGTGAGAGACGCAGGAGCGGAGACAAAGGGCAGGGAGTGGGAGGAGGAGGGCGAGGGCGAGACTGGGACCTTCGAAGGGAGCGTAAGAGTGAGGGAAAGTTATGAAAAGATGTCTCGAAACAATAGTGGTGGCAGCTCGTCTGTGTGAGGATCTGTGACTCGGCGTGAGTGTTTGAATTCACCGTTGGCCTCTACATGCAGCCCAACTGTGATAGAACCGCTGTCCAATGATATGCCGTTGTCGGATATTTCTCTCCGTCCTCCACAATTTGCCGGCCAAGCCATTCTCTCCTCTTCTTTTCGGCCGAATGTGGCAACTGGGCTTGAGAAGCTCGCGTGAGGGCCCCAAAAACTCGCCATCTCCTTTCCTTCCTCATCTTACGCTTTAACCATCAGCCGTTACTTGGGGTCAATGTCTTCATGTCAGGATGAAATTCTACGAACATTCCTTTAACTACGACTACACCTTCCCTGCTGTCACTCTAGCATATTTCCTGCGCTACCCGAATCCTTATTCCAGGCATGTTCTCAGCTCAGACGTAATCGATCGCTACATCGATCCCGAGACGAACCGACTGCATACTGTCCGACTGCATCTGAAAAGATCGAAAGTACCCTCCGGCATCCTCAAATTCCTCCCTCGTGGCCTTGCTGGCCCGGGCGGTGCCAGTCAGAGCTATGTCCTAGAGAAAAGTACCATTGACATCAATGAAGGATGGATGGAAACAGAATCTCAAAATATGGAGTGGACAGGTATCTTGAGCGTCGTGGAAAAACAAACATATAGACGTCAACGACTGTCTGAGATAGCGTCTTCGAGTCGATCGGGCGATGACCTCCAACCACAGAGACCCAAGGAGACGACCACATGCAAGACAGTTGTGACGTTCGTATCACATCTGGGCCAGAACAAGTTATTGAGCCGGAAAAAGCAAGAGCACACTGCAAATGCCGAAGAAGATCCCCCAAAACAAGGACTGTTTGCAGCATGGTCGACGGCTGGTATTCAGCGGACCATCGAGCTCATTGGAGTGAAACGGACCAAGTCAGCTCTGGTAAACGGAAAAGAAGGGATGAACGTTGTGTTGGAAAGACTACGGAACGGCGGTATTGTGGGTGTCCTCGAAGGGATGAGAAGAGATCGGATGGAAGTGCTAGGCGCAGATGGACATTGAGAACGGGTCCCTCGCTTCTGCGGTTATAACCTGCATTGAGCAGCCTCAATTGCAAACCTCAATCCGATTTGTACTACTAACATTATTGTTTTGAATGATTTTGAGCCAGGCGCTGGGGACATGTGCATGGAAGTGTTTGGAATGGATGGCGTTTATCGAAAAGAGAGCGGTGTGCTATACCATCGTGGCCAATGTTGATAGGTATACAATGCAGTCCACTCATTCCTCCAACTACTCCTGTTTGAAGGGTTTTGGCGACTGGTGAACTTGAGAAGTGTCGCAGATTGTCATTTTCTCTGCTGCTGCTGCTGTTGGTAAGCACCACAGGTTTCGCTCTCGACTTCAACTCCAGCTGACTTGCCGTCCTTGTGAGCACTTGCCCAGGGTGTCAGGCCATGAGCAGCGAGACGAAGTGAAGCGTGTCAATTCACTCAAACCTCTCTGCGTGTCTTCTGCTCTTGGCGACAGGAATGCGTTAAGGTCTTATCTGGAGTCGTTCCTGCAGCTCAAGACTCACCTCTGTCCGATGCCATCATCTTTCTTGCCTCCCTGTCCTCAGTCGTTCATTCAGCAAATAGTCATTCGTTTTATCCATTCAACAAGGTAACAAATATTGGTCAGCACGGCTACTTCCCGACTCTTGCCATTCTTTCCAAGAGCCGTGGCGTTATGGTCGTCGTCACCTCGATCCTGTGGTTGACAGCCATTGTTCTCTTGAGCCTCGTCAAAGGATCGAACTCCGCGCGTCGCTTTGACCGCCGTAGTGATCTTGACTATGTTCCCCCGATCAACGCCTCGGTGGCCGCAGGCTGGACAGTACCTCTCCAGGGCAGCATCACTTGCGATGCTAACAAATCCTGTGAGATCCATCAAGCTAAGGACTGAGGTGCGACTCACTGACATTTCCAGGCACGGATTCCTTGTCACCGCCGCCTCCCGGCAAGCCTCTTCAATACCTTGCAATCGCGCGAGGCCTGTACATGTATCTGTGCGAGGGAAATGGATCTAGCGAAGCCGCCAAATTTCAGTCTCAATCCACCCAGCTTTACGATGCAGCACCTCTTATCCAAAATCTCCCCAACGAAGCAGCATTCCATGCTTTGCCTGCCAAACTTCATGACTTCGACTATGAGCAACAGAAAAACTCTACGTTGGAATGCTTGGGCACGATTGGGACTGTCAACGAGACAGCAATTGTCATTCTTTTCGACATTGCGACGTTCGAAGCCCTTCCGCATGAATCCGTGCTAGCCCCGGATGATCCTGGAAGCAATAGCAGATGGGCACACTCGGTGAGCCCCAAGAGGGATTGGGATATCTACCGAGTCGAGGTCGCGGGAGGCGCTCCACCTGTATGTGACAGTCAACGCTTCATGGCGGAAGAAGAATACACGGCAGAGTACTGGTTCTTTTACTCTGGGGGAGAAGACTTGTGGACGCCAAATGAAGTCAAGAGAGAAGAACTAATTAATTCTATCGATCTGCCAGCCTTCATCTGAAGATATGAGAAGGACGTGAATGAGAAGATATCGGTGGACGAAATCAGTGGCAGGGCATGTGGATGAAACATTCGACGATGGATGCAATCAACAATGCACCAGATTTGACGAGAGATGGCAGGATCGGATTGTATGTGAACAGGCAAATGATCCCGAGACATGGAGTGGCGGAATTGTCTTCAGATCCATCTCATTGCGTTTCATTTCATGGGTAGGGCAAAACAGGACATTTTTCAATAGGCTAGGACTCAGTGCTGCACTCTGGTGAATGACAAGAACCTTGATGACGAATGTACCAGGTAGTTTCTCCCTAGTATTATTAATATCGTCTAGGAAAGCCCTAGTAGGCGCCCAGTGCTCCCTGCCAGTGCTGGCGACTTCACGAGGCTGCGAGGCTGTGGCTGCAACCTATTACGGGTACTTAGCGTGATTTTACCCCGCGAGCCCGCCAAAGGGGAGGGTTGCCGATTCGGGTAACTCAAGCGGGCGGCGGGCCGTCATAGCAGCACATGAACCCAGCACATGAACTGGCAGCGGCCCAGCGCCCCCTCTTGTCCAGTTTCGCCTCAACCCTCCAGTGCCTCGCTCATCCTGCATCCTTCAACACCCACACACGATCACTTACTCAGTTCGCCCAATCTTTCGACTTTGATCTGCAAACAACTACGAAAAGACTTGTGTTGCACGTCTATACGCTAAATCTCCCGTTTCTTCGTCGGTCGTTGGATACAGCCTGCATAACTCCCCTGACCTTCACCCATCTCGCTGTCGACCGCAGGCGCAGGATCTCCACCCTCACACCTGGAAGTGATTCGTCCCTTGGAGATGCTCAACCACCAATTCAGCGATTACTGGTGACACCAATCTGTCTATTCCTATCTGCCCGACAGCCTCGAGCCACTGATACCACACCCCTTCACGGTGGGCAGAGCGAACCTCTGCCTGCCATCCCTCGCCCTCCACCATGTCGTCGGCCATCAACGATGACGAACTCTCTATTTCCCTCCCACAAACCGACTCCAGCCGTACCCGACCATCCCTTCCTACTGTTGTCTCCCCTCCGGCACGGGCTAGCTTGAGTCATACCCCGATGGCAGAGTCTCCAGGCACTGCCCGCGCAATGCAACGATTGCATCAGTACGCCTTCGTCCGCAATATCGGCGAGGGCTCATTTGGCAAAGTCAAGCTGGCTAGACACAAGGTTACCGGTCAAGAGGTTGCAATGAAGACTATCAGTCGACGCAAATTGATCAGTCGGGATATGGCAGGGCGGATAGAGAGGGAGATCCAATATTTGCAACTTCTGCGTCACCCTCATATCATCAAGCTCTACACCGTCATCACAACCAAGACAGACATCTATATGGTGCTGGAATATGTTCCGATGGAACTGTTCGACTACATCGTGAAACATGGACGGTTGGGTGAAGCTAAGGCCCGGAAGCTGTTTCAACAAATCATCTGTGCTGTCGAGTATTGCCATCGTCACAAAATCGTCCATCGGGATCTCAAACCTGAGAATCTCCTCCTTGACAAGAACATGAATGTGAAAATCGCCGACTTTGGTCTCAGCAACATCATGACAGATGGCAATTTCCTGAAAACGAGCTGCGGAAGCCCAAATTACGCTGCACCGGAAGTCATTGGCGGAAAGCTCTATGCTGGTCCGGAAGTCGATGTCTGGAGTTGCGGTGTCATTCTTTACGTCTTTCTCGTTGGCAGACTTCCATTCGACGACGAGTTCATCCCTGCACTATTCAAGAAGATCCAGGCCGGGACATTTCACATTCCATCACAAACTCCACCAGGCGCCGTAAACCTCATCAAACGATGTTTGCAAGTTCATCCGGTTCACCGCATCACCATCCCCGAAATCAGACAAGACGAATGGTTCATAAAAGATCTTCCTGCTTATTTAGTTGATCCTGTTGAGGAATTTCTAGATACCGGTGTCGATCCTACCAAAGCCATCGACCCTCGTCAATTGGCTCCGGGAAAGCCACTCGATGTGGTTGAGAAGATCCATGAGCAAGTGGTTGGCAAGCTTGGCCGTACTATGGGTTACGCAAAGGAGGATGTGAAGGATGCTCTGAGCAAAGATGAGCCGAGCGCCATTAAAGATGCGTACCTCATAGTCAGAGAAAATCAGTTGATGATCAGCGCTCCCCAATACCGCACAGAGAACCCAGAACTGGAGTCATTTATGGCTTCTTCACCACCCGTCGAACCAAACTATCCCAATTTTCCAGGCTCGCCACGACGATTTCAGGATATTGATGTCAAGCCTCTTACTCCAAGTCGCACAGACCCCCACCGCGCTAGTCGATCGCTGTCTGAAACTCCGTCTTCATTGAGAGAAGAAGAGAAGCCCAGGATCTCCAATGTCCGCGTCCTCAACACCTCACTACCTCACGTGCATGAGGAGCTCCTTCAGATTCGCGAAAAGGCAAAGGCTCACGGCGAAGACCCTGACATGATTCTACATCAGACACAAGGCCAAGATCAGGAAGATGAAGCTGAAAGTCCCATCCCCGAGGAAATTAAGGATGAACACGGGAACCCGATTTATCGGTCCAAAGAGGAACAGGAGGCCACATCAAGAGCATTGAAACCACACTCTCGATCTGTGACGGCTCTCAGTGTATTGAGAGAACCCAAAAGCCGACCGGAAGGTATGACTTCTCTGCCGTCCGACGAAAAGCGTCCAGCGCCTTCGAAAACCAAGCCCAGACGGTGGCAGTTTGGGATTCGCAGTCGAAACCAACCTTGGGAAGCCATGAAGTGCTTGTATGCCGCTCTCAAGGCTCAAGGCGCTGAATGGGAGGTTAATCCCTGGCTGCGGCCGGAGTCGATGCCAGACGGTGATGACGAGAAGGATGTCATTCCACCACCTCCACCCGACCTAGAGCCCGGCCAACGCCACCAGATTATGCAACAGCGGTTTTCCTTTGTGGGCGAGGATTACTACATACCCCGAGACCCATACAATATTCGGGCTCGAATCTTAAAGAAGGGTTTGCTGATGCCCGGCGAAGCACCATCTCTATCGGCCCACAGTTCGGCGGTTAGTCTGCCGGCAGAAGCACAAACCCAGCTCAAGAAGCATATTGAACAACTGGGATATGCCTCAGAGGATGTCAAACACGTGCTCGGCATAAATTCCCCCAACGGCGGCCCCGCAAATATAAAGTCACCAGCATCAAGCGGACATCCTACCCGACCAAATACTGGAGGCGAGCCGGCCACGCACAGCCAGGATGCATTCACCGGACCAGGACAAGTGTCTATGAGCAGACCCGACAGTCTTTCGGCACTCAACAAGAAAATCCCAAGCGAGCATATTGGGGTTTGGGTATTCATCGATATACAACTGTACACCATAGAACAGGGAACGTTCGTTGTGGATTTCAAATGCGACGGATATCAAAATGTGATCTGGCACGATTTGAAGAAGGAGCGAGACAGGAACAAGACACCCAGCAGCAACAGCACAGTGACCAGTCCGACGAACAGCAGACCCACCAGTGGATTCGGAGAATTCATTCACACCAGCTCTGATCGTCTCGATGAAATGGGCGCAGACGGCTACTGGAAACCGGTCAGCAAGCGCTATAAGAACGTGGAAAAGGAGATTTCCAGCCCTTACCCTTACCTCGACGTGGCTAGTGACTTGGTGGCCCAACTAGTAAGTCTGAGTGCTAAGGCTGCGCAACGGTCCTGACTGACTCTTAGTGGGGTGGCGCTGCTTGAATTTCTGTCTCTTTTCTTGCCAGCTTTCCAGCGGATGGATACGAATTCATGACGGGGACGGTCTTTGCAGCAGCAAGAAGCGCTATTAGTGCATAGAGAACAGGGAATACTGACGGAAAGAGCATGAGAGGATCGAGCGTACCTAGGGTATCATCGGCGGTTCCGGGGTGATTGAACCAGGACTTCGTGACACACACCGACAGGACGGACAGATCTCAGAAGCATTAGGATGGGAAGATGTTAGAAATACCCAAGACAAGATGCAAAGCCCAGCTTATGTAGCCACAATTACTCGATGATCGATTAACATCATTTGCAAGTTCAGGCACTGCATGGAGTAGAACGCGTGATGCGTGCACTCGATACCCAGGTACGTACCTGGTACCTACCTAGGTAACCACTTAACGCCCCCGGACGCCGAGAACGCGTAGTGAGTGTCACGTGAATGCCAAGGACTGTGCTAGGCGAAGGCGACGGCGGCTAGTTTCGTTCCCGACAAAGTCATTTGCACATCTGACGAACCATCGTTGGTGTCACATTCGTCCCTCGTTCACCACCAACCGTCACCGCTGGGAGAACAGGCGACGCGACGACCACAGAGCGGACTTGCTGCTTCGGAGATCATTTCGCTGGCTGAGATATCCGACCTGACTCAACTATGGGCCTCACCTCAAAGCTCAGATCATGGTCTCAGGAGCTCACTCCCTATTTTCTCTACCTGCTTCTGGTTGCAACCCTAGGACCTCTACTCTTTGGGTATCATTTGGTATGATCTGCTGTCTTTCAACACTATACTACACATCCTCGAGCTTCCAGGTCCCTGCTAATCAGCCTCCAGGCCGAGCTCAATGCTCCTTCAGAGGTCATCACTTGCAGGGCCAAATCCATTAGATCCAAGAAAGGGCCGCCATCAACACTGGGTGGAGTGCCACAATGCATACCCATGAACACAGCCCAGTTCGGGCTCGTGTCATCCATTTTCACCTTGGGCGGTCTAATCGGTGCTCTTGCGGCCGGCCCTTTGTCTGCACGCTATGGCCGTCTTCGTACTATGCGCATCAACACCTTCTTGCTAGCGCTGGGTCCTCTCGCTGAAGCACTAGCGCCAAACATTGGCGTTCTTTCGACAGGTCGCTTTATTTCCGGCTTAGGCGCAGGCGTTTCTGTGGTTGTGGTGCCCATCTATATCTCTGAAATTGCTCCGCCCAAGGAAAAGGGCTTCTTTGGTGCCTTTACACAAATCATGACAAACATGGGCATCTTCACCACCCAGCTCCTAGGTTACTTCCTCAGCCATGGTCAGATGTGGCGCATCATTTTGGCGGTTGCAGGCATGATTGGCATCTTGCAATTTGCTGGGTTGGTGTTCTCTGTGGAGAGTCCCAAGTGGCAGGCGGGTCATGGAGAAACAAGACAAGCTCATAACAATCTGCGGCGTATCAGGGGCCAGAAGGCCGATATCCAGCTAGAGGTAGAAGACTGGGGTGTTGAGGATGGTGACGAGAGACACGGTTTGTGTTCTTTGATGTGCTTTGTCGAATTGTCTAACCTTTAAGCAGAGGAAGAACAAACACTGCTCGCTAATCCCGATCACGACCCGCACACGGACAGCAACACCTCTTCGAGAGGCAAAGGACCAGAACCCTTGGGCATTCTGGCTGTGCTCCTAGACCCGGCCAATAACCGCGCAATCCTTGCAGTCGTTGTGGTCATGATGGCCCAGCAGCTCTGCGGGATCAACAGTATCGTCATGTACGGCGTATCCCTGCTCGCAGACTTACTCGCCTCCAACTCCGCTCTGCTCAATATCTTTGTGAGCATACTCAATATTGTGGCTACCACAGGCTTCGCGCCTCTTGCCGACGTGCTGGGGCGGAAACCATGTATACTCACCTCAATCGCCGGCATGGGCGTCTCATCCGTCCTCCTTGCCGTAGGAATACGCAGCGCAATCCCTATACTTTCCGCGGTTTCGGTGCTTCTGTTTGTCGCCAGCTTTGCTTTCGGCCTAGGGCCAGTGCCCTTCATCCTGGCCTCTGAGCTCGTCGGTCCTGAGGCAGTCTCGGCAACCCAATCATGGGCGCTGGCCGCAAATTGGATCTCGACATTTGTGGTAGCTCAATTCTTCCCAATGGTGAATGAAAGGTTGGGAAAGGGCGTGGTGTACTTTGTATTTGCGGCCATCGCGGCAATTTCCTTTGTTTTCGTGGGCTGGTATGTGCCAGAGACGAAAGGGAAGAAGGACGTTGACGAGGTTTGGGGGAGGCCGTCCAGGAGGCAGGACTGAGAAGTCTAGAAGAGTCTAGGTTGGACGAAAAAAGCTCCGTCATCAGTTCGGAGCTCTGGGTTTTTTCGAAATTTTACTTTTTCGGTGGCTACAGATATGTTCCCATCTCAGCAGAGTATCCGACGGGCTGAGGTGCTCTCCGTTGGCAGGTCCTTGACCATGAGATGCCAGATTGACAACGCGATCTGGATAAATTGGGGAGGGAGTATCTCAACGGAGTACTACCGTTCCAATGGCAACCATGGCTTCCATTCTCAGCTGGCTGGCGCGTCTCAACAGATCTTCTGCCGAAATATCGCAATTTGCACCAGGACCACTTTCTTCAGAGGCATTTGCTTGATCGCGGAGTTTTGCAGCCTTCGGAGTGTGAGATTGGATGGCAGCTTTGGAGTGACAAACTTGGAGCGAAATTGCTGCAGCCGACAGCTCTATGCCTTCTGCTCGTGGCGCAGCAAATGAAGCTCTTCCACACCCCAGCTTATATTACAGACCAGCCGCCAAGTTCGGAAGCTGAGTTATCTCATGGTTTGCTTCATACCCGGAGAATGTTCTCCCCACAGGAGATGAGCGATTCAGGCAACGGTCCAATGAGTCTCAGCTGAAGCGTTGCCTCCAGTCCCATCGAATCAAGCGGGAAGAAGCCGTCTAGCATTAGTATGGTCTGGCAGCTCTGATACATTCCTCCTGCACCATCGAGTTTATAGTCTGGCTGTCGCACGAGGTTTGCAGCAACGGAACCGAAGAGCACAAAGAGTCAGTGTCTTAATGAGCAGCGTACACCGGGAGACGGCTGGGATGAACGGGCATACAGAATATCTCCTCGATATGTTGTTGCACCGTCGCTCATACCCGCTTTGTCGGATATGAGCGACTGACTCTCGTCAATCTAGGTCAACATCGCTCTCGAGGACTGCGAGCGATCGAGCTTTCTGATTGACGGCCACGCGCTCCCCAGGTTGTTATCATTGGTTTCACGGAGGTGGCCATCATTGTTATCACCCACTAGTGCCTGGGGAACCCAGTTGGGGGTGGAGAACGATTCCAGTCGTGCCCTTATCATGACCTCTGCTAAGGAGTCTGGATGGTGGATAGAAAGGACAAAACGGTATTGTCGCCCTTGTTCTTTCATTCCTGCCTGCAGTGCATCCCTTTATACGTGAAATTCTGCATTTCGAGAAAAAGGTAGGCGACCATGATTGCTCCGTCACCCGAAACCATCCCCGTCGTCGACTTCTCCCGGTTTTCTACCGATCTGCCTTCCCTCGCGCGGGAAATCAAGGACGTCTGCGCAACATGGGGGTTTCTGTACCTCAGCAACCACGGCTTGCCACAGTCAAGCATCGATCGCATGTTCGACATCAGCGCGACCTTCTTCAAAACCACCCCTCGCGAGGAGAAGTCCTCGACGCCCTGGAGCAGCATCGTCAACGCCGGATACGATGCGAAGACCGGCACCGAAGGATATTTCAACGAGCACGGTGCCAAGGATCGCGTGTCGGCTGTGGACGAGAAGGAGGTATTCGTGATTCGGAAGCAGGCGTCTTATGACCAACCTATGCCGCCCTCTTTGAAGAAATTCAACCCTGAGATTCAGGCGTTCATGGGAGAGCTGCATGAGAAGATCGCCGTCCCGTTGCTCGCATGCCTTGGGGTTGGCTTAGGTCTATCCGCGGACCGTCTTCCCCAGATCCATCAGCATGAAAATCCGTCGATGACCACCCTTCGTCTCATCCACTACCCAGCCCTTCCACCCAGCGACACCGCCAAAGTCCGCCTGGGTTCACACACAGATCAAGGCGTGATCACGATCCTCTTCCAGAACCTTGTCGGCGGCCTCCAGATACGACCTCCAAAATACACGGGTCCTATCAAGGATGATGAGATATGGCTCGACGCCCCCGTCATCCCGGGCGCGGTGCTCATCAACATCGGCGAGACAATGACCTTCTTTTCGGGTGGACTCATGAAATCCACGCTGCACCGCGTCACTCGGTCCCCTCTGCCCGAAGACCAGGGCAAAGAGAGGTTCTCGATGGCATACTTCTGCCACCCCAACATCGATACGTTGCTGGAGGTCCTTGAGGGGATCAAAGGGGAGGATGGCAAGGAAATTCAAAGGAAAGAGCCGCCGATCAGCTGTGTTACGGGTCAAAAGGTCAGGACCGTCAAGGAATGGATCGAGCACAGGCATTCAATGGGCCGTTTGGAGAAGGTTAAGTGAGTGCATGTCGAACCCAGGAGGCTCGACGTATGAATTCCAACTGTGCCATCGCCTTTGAATTTGGAACATATTCAGGATATAGTGTTAGTATGTTCTATTCCACATTTTGGCGTTGTTGTATCGCTATTAAACCGGACCCCGTGTCTCAAAGCGTCACGTATACTTCGTTTACTCCCTAGATGCAATCTCCTTCCTGCAACGTCTCGAGACTAAAAGCCATTAGTACAAATATGTTGACATCCCTGCCGCGACAGCCAAGGCTGCGCTAGACCTGTCTTCGCTTGGACGTCCAATCCTCTCCTCTCCGGCCGGGCTTCGTCACAAACGCGTCGATTATCATTAACCCGAGGTTAAGACAGCCGAAGCTTAGACGCAATTTCCGTCTACCAGAGTCTGGGACACCACAAGGCAAAGTATTCCTCTACGGTTTTACTGTACACAGGCAACCGAGGCTCGAGATGCTGATGGAATGCCGCGGGGTCCCCTGTCCAACGGTTTGGCAGCCGGGCTTTGATGCTTGTATATTGCATTGAAGTAAACGGCCAGAGAAAAAAGGGGAAAAAAAGAGAAAATAATGCAATCAAGCTCTAAAGATGGGGTCCATCGCTATGGAAACTCTGCCGTTGCCGGAATTCCTGGAGCGCAAGTATGCAGCCGAGCGGGACAAGCGACTCCGCAGCGACGGCAACGCCCAGTACCTCAACCTCATTGAATCGGATCGCTTCAAGCACCTCGAGCAGGATCCCTGGGTGGATCACGCGACGCTCAATGCACAGGAACCCCCGATGACCGATGGATCTTCGTGCAAAATCTTTATTCTGGGAGCCGGGTACAGCGGACTAGTCTACGCCGCCCGACTGATCGAGGCAGGGTTCGCCGCGGAGGACATTCGCCTGGCCGATCGCGCCGGCGGCTTTGGTGGGACGTGGTACTGGAATCGCTATCCCGGGCTGATGTGCGACATTGAAAGTTACATATACCTGCCCCTGCTCGAGGAGACGGGTTACATGCCAAAGCACAAGTATTCGTACGGCCCGGAACTGCTCGAGCACGCGGAACGGGTCGCTGCGCAGTTCGACCTCACGGACAAGGCGCTTTTCCGAACCACCGTCGAGCGCATGCAGTGGGATGCCGTGCAGAGGCGGTGGCTTGTCAGCATGACGCAGGATCGAGGCCCGGATCAGGCGCCCTTGGAGCTCGCGGTTCAGGCCCAGTTTGTCATCACCGCGCCGGGCATTTTGAATCATCCCAAGGTTCCCAAAATCCCGGGCCTCGATGAGTTCCAGGGACATACCTTCCACACTGCCCGCTGGGACTACAACTACACCGGCGGCTCGCCGACCGACCCGGCGCTGACAGGCTTGAAGGAGAAGAAGGTGGGGATCATCGGCACCGGAGCGACCGCGATCCAAGCCGTGCCCGAGCTCGCCAGGTGGGCAAAGGAGCTGTATGTGTTCCAGCGGACGCCCGCCAGGGTAGATGTGCGCGGCCAAACCGCCACGGACGCGGCGTTGTGGACGGGCAAAATTGCCAGCAAGGCCGGGTGGCAGCTCGCACGACGAAGGAACTTCAACGCCGCACTCGCGCGGGTCTTGGTGGTCGGGGAGGAGGAAGACCTGGTCGCGGACGGATGGTGCGCGACCCCCTCGGCGGCCTCCAGCCTGGGCAGTCCGTTGAAGGGCATCATTTCGCCGGATAAAGTGGCGGAACACGTCGCCGAGGTCTACGCCCTCGACCAAGAGAGGTCGGAGAAGGTCCGGGCGCGCGTGGCGGCCATCGTCCGCGATCCCGACACCGCGGAGAAGCTGAAGCCGTGGTATCCGGCGTGGTGCAAGCGGCCCGGGTTCCACGATGAGTACCTCGCCGCCTTCAACCGGCCGAATGTCCACCTCGTCGACACAGACGGCCGGGGCGTCGAGCGGATCAACCGCACCGGCGTCGTCGTCGCAAACGGCGCCGGCAAGCAGCAGTACGACATTGACCTGTTGCTTCTCAGCACGGGATACCGCGCCCCCGCGGCACACAACGGGAGCCCCGCTGCGGCCGCCAAAGTCGACATCATCGGGCGGGACGGGCGGTCGCTCGAGGAAAAGTACCTCGCCCGCGGCGTGTCGACGCTGCACGGGATCAGCTCGCACGGGTTCCCGAATCTGTTCTTCTTCGGCGCCTCGCAGGCCGCCTCGGCCTTCAACCTCGTCTTCATGACCGACGTGCAGGCCCAGCACGTTGCGTATATTCTGGCCGAAGCGATGCGGCGGCAGCAACGGCAGCAACGGCATGACTCAGATGATGCGGTCGTCGTCGAAGTCACCGAGGAGGCGGAGGAGGAGTGGGCTGCCGAGGTGGTGAAAAGAGCCGCGTGGTTCGCCGTCATGGTCGGATGCACGCCCAGCTGGCTAAACGGCGAGGGCGCGGCTTCGATCAAAAGCGTCGACGGCGACGTGCGTGAGCAGGTCAAGAAGGCCCGCGCGGCACCTTGGGGCGAAGGCATTCGCAGCTACGAAGACGTGCTCCAGCGTTGGCGCGAGGAAGGCAGTCTGAAAGGCATCACTATCACGGTTTAACCATGGGTTTCCAGACGAATCTCAATATCGAATCACCACGTTAGTCATTGACCGAGGTCAGAAGAGGGCAATTTAGAACATCCTCTGTGTTGATGTATTATGTATAGAAGCATCTCATTCTGCTTGATTCATGACACAATCCAGAAACTACCATATTTGCCAGCTAGCAGGTATTGCTTGCGGGCTTTTGGACCTCCTTGTTCACATTAGCATGATTCACAAGTGGCAATGCTCGAATGAGCCACCACAACGGCATCCAATGTCCGCTCGACGACGAACGAGTCACCCGGCTTGACCATCATATCAACCGTCCTGCCCCGATCTTAATCGGACCCATTTAACGCAAAGAGCGCTTCCACCAAGCTTCCCTGCAAGCGAAGGTAGACATATCTGAAGGATTTCGTAGCTTGCAGCCTCTGAAGTCTGGTCGAGCTCAGGAGACTCCCTCAATCTGCTCGATTGCGGTGTGCTTCTCGTGCTCTTTCAAGTACGCGACCGGATCCAACTCAGCCTGCCGCTCGGCATCTTCAATATGAATGGCGACCTCATCCCCGAAAATCTCCTCGACCTCTTCGAGCGTCTTGTTGGCAGTCTCCGGGAAACTGTGGCTCAAATCAGCATCTCTACACTATGAAGAGCGGGGGGAAAAAAGGTGGAGATAAAAAACTGACTAGAAGTAAAAGACCACGGTGTACAGAGCGGTACAGATGACGAAGATCATAAAGTACTTCCAGCTGATGTGCTCTATGGCAATGGGCGTGACCTGGACGAGCAGGATGACGAACGCACTTGCCCAGGCGGTGACTGTGCCTCCCAGGGCTGCGCGGACCGGCGTCGGCAGGATCTCCGGAAGGTAGGTAAACACAAAGCTGTTGAAGATGACGGCGTAGCCCACAAGGAAGAGGAACATGGCCACGACCGCCAAGATGCCGTACGTCTTGTTCTGGTTGTCTGTGTTCTGAAACGTGGCCCAGAAGGCGCACAGAAGCAGGGAAGCCGGGATGATGATGGCCAGGGAGATCAGCATCATTCTGCGCCGGCCCCATCGGTCGAAAAACCACGCGCCCGGGATGTTGCACAACACGCCGACGGTGCCCCAGATGCCGACGAGGACAAGCGGCAGCTTGCCCGCAACGCCCAGGCTACCGTAGACGATGACCTGGTAGTTCTGGAGCGGGATGACGCCGGTCAACTGCTGCCCAGTCACCAAGATGAAGGCGATGTAAAGCCGTTTGCGGTAGGATGGCCGCTTCAGGACTGTCCAGAGGTTGACCCGTTGGTCCTCCTCGAGCTGGAGCTGGGCTCGGATCTGATTGAATTCGCCCATGAAGAAGGTGTCGTCGTCCGAAGTCTGGTGCATGCGGCGAAGAATTACCAGCGCTTCTTCGTGGCGGCCCTTCATGATCAGCCAGCGCGGACTCTCGGGCATCCAGATGGCTCCGATAAGCATGATGATGGGTGGGAGGACCTGAAGCCCGAAGAACAGACGCCAGGCTGTGTCGCTTTCGATGTAGGAGAGCCCAAGACCCTGAGAACCCGATCAGATTGTGAACTTGCTCAATCATGACTGACAATGGGAATCATGGTTACCATCCACTCCGTAATGGCATACGCCAGGGAGATATTGATACTGTAGTCATCAGTTTCCAATCCACCAGCTTCCTTTTTTTTAGGGCCGCTGAACGCACGCATATAAGCCACCAACCCGTCCTCGAACGTGTGGTGGAGCAATCTCGGCCGCTGTGGCATATTGTTGGCGTTTTTACTCTTTCTCAAATTGAACTCTCATGGCAACTCACCATATGTCGGACAGACGGCATAGACAAGGCCTCCGGCCCAACCACCGATTCCGCGTCCAACCAACAAGACAACAAGACTTTGTGCGCCTGCTTGCATGGAATTTCCGGCTAGAGCCACAATGCTGGCCAGTATAATCGTGCGCAATCTCCCGATCTTGTTGGGGATGTAGAGCATGGACAGGCCCCCCAGGAAGAGGCCTGAGTAGTAGACCGACCCGAGGACACCGATGAGCGTGGCATCGAAGCCAAAATATGTAATAAACTAGAAGCCACCAAAAGCCCGCATTGATATTAGCTGATTTGGCACGTTAAAAAGAAACACTGAAAGCCTGAAAAGAGGGGCGCCAAACGCACTCGAGGGTAGCCAATGACGGACGTGGTCAGCCCGGAGTCATAGCCGTAGAAGAAGGCTCCGAAGGTGAGGTAGATGATACACAACAGGCCATAGTTATTCATGGCTAGATATCGACTTTTGAAAACACAACTCAATGTGTGAAGCACAATTTCTGAATGCCCCGAGAAAGGACCGCTGACTTGGCTTTTTCCAAGTACGAGAGGGAAAACAAAGGCTTTATGTCTTCTTCTGCTTCAGGATAAAGCAGGCTTCGACCCCTTTACAGGCCCCCCAGACTACTCTCTCCAGGAATGCGGAGAAGCCGGGGAAGACGGCGCCATCGGTAGCTGGACAGCAAGGTATCCAGTAGCCGAACCAAGCAGCATCACGGCCCGACAGCAGGGCGAGGCTGTCCGGATCCCAATGGGGATGTGGGCTCCCTCGGTCTTGATGGGCTTGTACTGGGGTCCGAACAATCGTCAGGATTACTTACCGGTGCATTGGCAGGATGCAGTCTCGATGCAGATCCCTCGGCGATGGCCGTGACCGAGGAGGGTGGGACATAAGCGTACCTTAGAGGACTCTCCAGTCAATAACCGGTCTGCCAGGCCGATCTTTGACGAGTGCATAGTCTGAAGCTTCGTTGAATGTGACGTTTCAGAAGAAGCGCGGTGACGCTCTTACCCTCTCGGCACTTACCTTGAGGGTGGGCACAGCCTGATAACTTGGGAATCCCCGTGCCTCTGGAATAGGCAAGATCTCGATGCTCTCTAGAGAGGCACTGAAGCAGGTGTTGCGAAACGATCTACGGACTTCAGATTGATACCCTTGGGGGAGGGGGGCTACTAGCTGCTGCTGGCCAATCATTATATCGGAAGATGAGAGTGCGCTAGGCCTAGATCGAGCTGTATACCCCGGGGAACTTTAAAGTCGCCCCTCTTGGACATCATCCGAGGTGTTGAGTTTATACACTCTCATGTTGCTGGCCAAAAGCACACGCGACGATATGAAAATTCAACTCCATGCCCCTGCCGTCTCATTCATCACAATATGTATTGATTGTGCTAATTCCGCAGCATGCGTCCTTTCTTTCCTAGTCTTCAAGGTAGTGAACTTCCAATCCCTCGAAGCGATCATCTGCCCTCCACTTCCGGGTCAGCTCAAAGAACGCCGGCGAGCCTGCCCCATAGATGACGTTCCTCTGCGACTTCAAGTCGTCGAACTCGCCTTCGTTGTTGTAGTACCCAGGAGTACAATCCTCGAGGAACTTCCGGCGAGGTTCCGCCAGGTCCACGCAGATCTGCACCCAGCCGCTCTCGGCTTCGGCGGTGGGCTCCAGAGTGCGGACCTTCTTGTCACAGGCACGCCGGATCACGTAGGCGAAGTGTTTAGCTTGCTCGGCGGTCGCGTGCAGGAAATTTGGCGACACGGCTGCCTGGACGCTGTTGACGAAGAAGCAGTTGGGGAATCCGCGACTGGTCCAGCCGTGGAATGTCTGGAATCCATCCTTCCATTTCTCGGTCGTTGTGATGCCGCCACGACCGTAGATTTCCATACCAGTTCGTTGGGCCCAATCGGTCGCTAGTTCGAAGCCCGTGGCGTAAATCAGGCAGTCGATTTCGTAGACAACGCCGTTCGCCATCACTCCTTCGGGCGTGATCTTGTCGATTCCTTTGCCTTTCGTGTCGACCAGCTTCACATTCGGCCTATTGAACGTCTGAAGGTACTGGTCGTGGAAGCAAGGTCGTTTGCACATCTGATTATACCATGGCTTCAGGGCTTCCGCGGTCTGCTTATCTTTCACGACACTGTCCACGCGAGCACGGATGGACTCCATCTTTTTATAGTCGGCAAGCTGGATCTTTGCCGCAATCTGCGCGGGATCCATGGTACTGGACTCATTTCCGGTTTTGCGTGGCCAGAGGTTTCTCAGGATATCTGTCCAGCCATCGGCCACGAGGTCTTCCTCAACATACCCACCAGCGATGACGGTGTCGAAGTTGTCCATTCGTGCTTGGTGCCACCCTTTAGGGAGGGACTTGGCCCATAAGGGATCCGTCGGGCGGTTATTCCGGACGTCAATACTCGACGGAGTTCGCTGAAAGACGTAAAGCTGCTTAGCTGTCGCGCCAACATGAGGCACAATCTGCACCGCCGTCGCGCCCGTGCCGATAATCCCAACTCGTTTGTCGGCCAATTTCGTTAGACCTCCGCGGTTATCACCGCCAGTATAGTCATAGTCCCAGCGTGAAGAGTGGAAAACATGACCCTTGAACGAGTCTATACCTGCGACACCTGGCAGCTTTGGTCTGTGAAGAGGTCCTGCTGCCGGTATAATGAAACGAGTCGAGATAGTATCCGCTCGGTTCGTCTCGACGTCCCATCGCGTGGTCGCCTCGTTCCACTGAAGTTTTAGAGTTTCAGTTTGAAAGAGCGTCTTCTCGTACAGCCCATAATGAGTTCCGATCCGGTGTGCGTGCTCAAGCAGCTCAGATGCATGGGTATATTTTTCAGAAGGCACATAGTTAGTCTCCTCAAGTAGGGGCATATACACATAAGCCTCGATATCACATTGTGCTCCTGGATATCGATTCCAATACCTGACAACGTTCAGTTTTCCCTGTTTGTTGGCCGGGTATTCAGTGAAGGAAGCCATACCAAGTGCCCCCAAAGTCGCCGCCCTTTTCGATAATTCGGAAATTTGTGATGCCCTGCTCCAATAGTCGCACAGCACATAGGAGGCCGCCGAAGCCTCCGCCGATGATGATCACATCTGTGTCAAGTTCGATCGGATCACGCGTGAAGCCTGGTTGCACGTATGGGTCGTCGAGGAACTGTTCCGCCGCCTTGCTCGATGGCTGAATAATGGTGTACTGGTTGATACCGCCGTTCTTGAGTCGTTTATCGCGCTCTTCCTGGTATTTGCGTTTGAGCGCGTCGAAATCCAGATCGACTTTCTCGGGCTCTGTCAGGCTGCGATGCTCGAGGATCGCGGCACTTTGTGGTTCAATAGATTGTTGGACAGCGACGGCCATGGTGGTGGTATCCTTCAATTACCTTGAGAATGAGATCACGATAGAGACTGTTGTAGGTATCGCTGGACGGTTTAGAAGCATAGACTTTATTTGAACATCGCATACCGTTTGTCGGGCATTAGCTATATCGATGGTATCGGAATAGTATTTCCTCGGTTTCCAAGAATGGACAGCTATGGACGAAGTCCCTCGGATCACTCACCTGCATCAACACCGATTCGGGTGGTGCTTGGACATTGCAAGGAGCACCGGAAGTCCCAATACAACAGCTTCGGGCTGCGAAAAAAGCCGAGGTCGAGTACGCTGTGACCGACGGCTCACGTATGTACAACGCAGAGAAGGCTGCCATGTCACCGGGCATTCAACATTGTACACCGGGTGTCGTCCGCCGGGTTGGAGGACAACAGTCACGGATAACTAGGAGGGTAGTTTGTAGACGGAACTTTCGCGAGAGGCTCAAGCAATGGACTCCCAAGGTCCTCTTCAGACGCGTCGACGCGTGTTGAAGTACCGAAGTTTCCCCACCTCTGCCACAACAATAGAATTCCCTTCATTACAAATCCCGTGGCTGTGCGCTCGAATACAGTACTGTTTTGAATTTAAAATATGAGGTCGGCTCACTCTACCTCACTTCTCTGAAACAGGAAAACGGTCTACCGTGGAGAAGGGTTGGTGGGCATTGGTGCACATCTACCAGGAGCACTGGAAAGTGCAGAAACGAGATTACTTTCGCTCGAATGAAGCACAGACAGACGAACCAGCTCATGCGCCCACTCCCACAACCATATCCTATTCCACCTTCTCTGGGCTAGAAGCAGGGTAAGGCTGCAAAGACATTACGGCTTTTGGTTAGTATGTGGTTATGCGCAATAGGGTTGTATTCACTGGGTGCAGAAACCCTTCGAATTGTTGCCATACTATTCTCTGCTTGAGACCCTGAATCATATGATGAATTTTCTTCCACTGCCTCGAGAATACCTTGATTTCGTCATACAGCGCCGCCGTTGATGGGAATTGTCTGTCCATTTATGTAGCTGGAGTCCTCGCCCAGAAGAAACGCAATCACCTTGGCGATTTCTGAGGGCTGTGCAAAGCGGCCTGCCGGAGGAGGTTTCATGTCTTCATTGAAGTCCTTTTTCCTCTGGGCAAACCAGATTTTGACGCCTTCTGTCTCGGTCACCGCTGTTAGGAGAGTTAGCGTATGTGTCGTAGGACATGCGGACCAGAATCTTCCTACAAGGTGCCACAGCATTGATTCTTATACCAAGAGGGGCAAAATCTTTGCTCCATGCCTTGACCAGCCCGACAGACGCATGTTTTGTTGCCGTGTAGACAGCCAGATTGTTCCAGCCGAGCAGCCCGGACATGCTCGCGACGTTGACGATGGTGCCCCTGGTCCCCCACTGCCCCTTTGGATCCTGTTTTTCCATGATCCGCAGCGCCTGCGTACCATAGTTCCACGTGCCACGCAGATTAACATCCACGATCTTGTCGAACGTCTCGTCGGACGCAATAGGCCCTTCGGCGGGGCCTATCCCAGCATTATTGATTAGGCTGTCGAGACGCCCGGCTTTCTCCACCACTTCGTCCAAGAACTTGACACAGGCTTCCCGGTTGGCAACGTCGATGCCTCCGTGAAACAATACCTTTCCTGTTTCGACCAAAGTCTTGAGCTTTTCTGGAACGTCCTGTATTAACTCGGCGATCCAGACTGTCGCCCCGTGACTGCAGAGCTCAACTGTGGTGGCTAGGCCGATACCAGATCCGCCACCTGTGATGGCTATATTGTATCCTTCCAGGGAGCTCATGGTCAATATTTAGTGTTGACAGTTACTAACGGAACGCCGTTGATCACTGTCAAAGACGGCGACACGCTCTAGCCCTGATTGACACTTATGGAAATATGTTAATGTCTCAAAATGGAAGTTGGTAACCTCGGCAATGATACGAAATGGAACGCTTTCCACCCTTCCGGAAGCCCGCATGCTTCGTCCCGAGGTAATCTCGTAAGGGAGAAACGACACGCCAGACGATAGCGAGGATGATCGACTTGTTCAGCATTGTTCTTGCCGAATGCGAAGCGGGAGGTTGTGAATGCCGCGTCCTGACACTTCCAGTGCGCCGGGAAGGAAATAACCAACAGCGATCGCCCTCTTGTCTCAATCCGCTCTTATTCCCCAGACGACCGTTTTGGGGAAGCCTGCTGTATAGTAACCGGTTCTGGTTTAGCGCTCGATTCATGGAATCGTGAACGGCCTCGAATAATATTCGAGACAGAGTGCGCTCGAAGACGAGTCAAAAACAAACAGAAAGTATTGACACAAGACCTATTTGGAAAGTATAGTCGTTGTTTTCAAGATAAAGCCCGTACAAAGAAAGGACTTTCGGAAGGATGTACGCGTATCCGCTCACGGGAAGATCCACCATCAAGGCCTTGCCTTTGAGTTGGCTTATCGAAGTAATGGAGGTGATGGATGCAATGGTCAACTCCGGTCCGCCGTCAAGCTGAGGTGGCCAGTAACTGTAAGTGGCTGCTGCTGATTGAAATGCAGGTTGACGGCATTGTCGATAGTCCCTGTCATGATGTCATATCCTCCATTAAACAATTGGTTGTACCCATCTCGCCATATGTCGAGTTCGGGACTTGAAGATAGGTGACATTGAGACCATAAGCTTGGAAGAATATGGAAGGAAGTCAACGCTCCAAATTTCCAATGCAATGGCCACTACCGTGCTTCAATTCATCTCGGCCTAGAGACTTGCTGGATGTGATGTGACGGACTGGTCAGTCAGCAAGAGCCATGCGTGAGTATCCAAATACTGATGGAAAGGCATGATGCAAATCGGAGGGGAAAACAGGGGTGAGGAACAACTGCTGCATTATACAAGTGCCCAATACCCGAAAGTCATAGCAGGAGTTATATCATCAAACGTCGTTAATCAAAATCGCCGCCTCGCTTCCTCCATCACTAATGAAGTGCTGTTCACCGTACTTGTCCGGGTTGTCCACTGGTCGCCCTGCCATCACTTGCTGGCTGTTCTTGCCTCCGATTTCCCATGGACAAGTAGTCTTTGTTTTCTACTGTGACGCTCTTTGTCATATGGTTGACCTTGTAGATGCCCACTAGCCGTTCTGCAAGTTCGAACATGTTGTTTCGCAAGGAAATGACAATGAACTGTGCGTTTTTGGTTCTCTCTTTGATGTAGCCCGCGACAATTGACACCTGGAAGAAGTTAGCATTCAGGGTACACGTTGATGGTTAAACGGCAAAACACTCACGTTTCTGAAATCCAAAGCCGCATCAATTTCATCCATAACGTACAAGGGTGTGGGCCGATAGACATGAAGCGCAAACACTAGGGCGAGCGAACTCAGAGTCTTCTCCCCGCCAGACAAGTTACCAATGTTCTTCCAGCTTTTCTTAGGAGGCATGACGGAAAATAGAATGCCTTCAGAAAATGGATCGAGACTGTCCACAAGCTCGAGTTCTGCGTTGCCTCCAAGCGTGATGAGCTGGTACATCGACTTCAGATGCGAGGAGATGGTCGTGAAGCCTGTCATGAACTGGGTAAGGCGAAGGTTTCGTAGATCAGTCAGGCGTGTTTTGGCCGCATCCCTAGTCTTCACAGCAATCTTGAGATCGCTAGTTCGGGAAGCCACCTCTGCACATCGTCGCCGATATTCAGCTATGACGCTCAAGTCAATGCTTGATGCATTGGAAACCTTTTCTTCGAGTGCGGCAATTGAGGCGACAAGATGATCTTTGTTTTTGTCAAGTAGTTCATCGCGGGTGAATGTCTGCAGTTGCCTTCGTACCGGATTGGAAGGAGTCTTGGGCTGCTCTTCATCTTGTCCTTCATCGACGTCCATTGCATCCGGATCTGCTTCAGGGGGTGCATCGGGCATATCTTCTTCATCCGCCGGGCGCTCAAGCGGTTGATTGTCTTGGTCTTGGGTTATCGCTTCCAGGTCGGCAGTGTCATGTAAGGTAAGTTTGGACAATTTCTCTGTCCAATAACGACTCTTTTTCTGGTTGTCCGCCAGGACCTTTTGGTTCTCCTCGAGCTTGTTTTTCATCTCAATTTCAACAGCCCTCGTCGAGTTCAGTTCCGCCGTTTGCGCATCGAGATTCTTCTTCAGGTCTCCAAGTTCGTCCTTCATACTGGTTTGTTGTTCTTCAGCTTGATCCACCTGAGCCCGCAGCTCCGCCGCCGCAGTCTTGTGCCTCTCGATGTCCTGTTCCAGTCGCTCAAGATCTTTAGACAAAGACTCAAGTTCCTTCTCTGCATCCGATTTCGTCTTTTCGTTCTTGACCTTAAGCTTCTCGTTCTTCGTCTTGGCTACTTCTGCGCTCGAGATGTCGTCATTCAACATGTCGATCCTTTCTTTGAGGCCGTCGACTCGAGCCTTCTGCGTTCGGAGTTGGATTCCACCAACCTCCATTATCCTGTCCTGCAAAGCTTGGATCTCGGCTTCCACACTAGCCGTCTCGGAGTGCAATTGTTCAAGCTCCCTGCTAGTTGATTCAATGTGCGTCTGAAGACGTATGATCTGAGAATCGTCCACTGAGGTGCTAGCCAGCTCGACTGTAAGATCCTGAATGCGTTTCTGTGCGTCGGCAATATTCCTGGTACAGGTTTCCACTTCAAGATTGGTCTTTTGAATAGCTGTTTCTAGCCGAGGGATTTCTTCTTGCTTGTCTCTGAGGCTGGCCTCAAGTTCTCTTTGTCTTGTCTGAAAAGCCTCGAACTGCTTCTCCAGTTGATCTCGTTCGTTCTCAAGCTTTTGTACTTGATCCTTCGTAGTATCAGAAGACAACTTGGATGACATTGCACCTCGTGCAACACGAGTTCCACCGCCGCTCATGGTGCCAGAGACGTCAATCAATTGACCGTCAAGAGTGACCACCCGCCATCTCTTCGCGCCATAAGCAATACGGTTCGCCTGCGGGAGATCTTGCGCAACAAGCGTATTCTGCATGATGCTGTAGAAAGCAGGGGCAAATCGCGCATCCTTAGGCTTGATGAGGTCAAAGAGTCGAGGTACATTCTCCGGAGTTTGTATGGGAGACAGATCGCGGTGTGCCAACTTGTCGAGAAGAATGAAGTTCGCTCGCCCTAAGTTGTTCTTTCGGAGATATTCAATACACAGCTGTCCAACCTCGACATTGTCGACAACCATGTTCTCCAATGACGGACATGCTGTGGATATGGCAACGTCAAACTTCTCATCGATAGTACCCAGGTTGCCAAGGCGACCGTGAAAGCCATCGATCCGACCCGAATCCCTGAGGCGCAACAAGCCCTTGAGCACGTTACTTTGATTCTGGCTGGTTGCGAGGCTCGCTCGTGCCTCATCAGCCTTCTGCCGCGCCGACGATATCTGAGAGCGGACCTCTGGCTCACTGGCAGCCAGTTTTTGTAAAGCATCTTGGATCTTCCTAATATCCTTCTCCAGCCGGGCCTTTTCATGCTTTCGTTGTTGAATTTCTTCGAGCTTCGTGGCCTTGTCAGATTCAATGCTCGCAATCCTTTCGTTGGCCTGGTCTATCGATTTCTGACCGCTGTTCGCTTTGTCCTTGAGAATATCAAGCTCAGATTGTGCGACGGCGATCGTTGACTGCTTTTGGTTGATTTTGGCGTTCCAAGGCTCCAGCGATTTTTGCTTCGCCGCAATCTGATCGGACAAGCCCTGGGTCTTCCCTTTGAGATCATCCCTGATGGCGGCCAGCTTTTGCTCTTCTTGCTCCATCTCTTTCTCAAGTTCAAGAACCTCTGCACCTTTACGTTGGACATCCCCCGTGTGCCTTTCGACAAGACTTTGAGCTTCAGATGCAGCCAGCCGACTGGAAGTGGCGGTCTTTTCTGCCTTTTTCTGTTTGCCACCGATAAATTTGCGCTTCTCGTCAAACTTAACGCTCTCCTTGTCGAATTTAGCTAGCTCTTTGTTCAGTTCTTGGACTTGCTTCTCAATTCGTTCGTACTGCTTGAGGGCTTTGTGGTAAGCATTTTCGAGATCTCTGATGGCATCTTCATTCCCAGCATGCTTCTCCAGTTCGGCATTGAGCTGCTCCTGAATTTGCTGTATAGCCTCTTCTGTGACCTTGGTGTTGTCTTCACATTCGCCAATGTAGATTTGGTACAGGGCTGATTGCTTTTCTGCCAACTCGTTCTCATCGCGGATAAATGCCAAAGCTTTATTCTTCTTGTCTTCCAGACTATTTTTCTCTTTCTCGACGTGCTGAACACGACCTTGCTTCTCCACGCAAATCTCATTGAGGCTTTCAAGCTCGACAGCTGCTTCTTCGATAGGTGTCTTATACTTCGAGGTTCCAATGATATCCTCGAGGTACTCCAAAAGTCCATCGTCGTGCTCATTTGCAGCTTTTGGCTTCATCTGCGCAATCGACTCGACCTCGCCTTGCAAGATCAAGAATCGTTTGTGATCCAGGTCGATACCCTTATTCTTCAGCAATGTCGTTACGGTCGTGAAATTCGTAGTTTTGCCGTTCAAGTAATAGTTGCTCGAGTTGTTCTTGAACGCTTTCCTGGAGACCACGAGCTGCGAGTCTGGAACAAGTTCGTGTTTCCCTCCTGGTAGGTCAATGATTTCTTGAAAGTAGACCTCAACCTCGCAGAAATCAAGATCCTGGTGGTGCGCCGAGTTGTGGATCAGCGCGGAGATTTTGCCCTGTCTCATCTTGCTCGCCCTGAAACCGAAGACAAAGAGCAAAGAGTCAATGACATTAGACTTTCCAGAGCCATTGGGTCCGACAACCGCAGAGAATGAAGCATGGAAGGGCCCGACCACCTGCCTCCCGGCATAGCTTTTGAAATTTGTCATGACCAGTTGTCGAATGACCATCCTAGACTTGGGTCCCGCAGGCTCTTCAGCAATTGGAACTGCCTGCGCTCTTGCCCGTATAACGATGTCCATAGGCTTCTCTAGCATTAGATCAGCCGGTCTTATTGGTTTGCGCAATTCTTGATCCGCGTCCAGAGCGACATTCTTGTTTAATGCATGGCTAGTGATGTCTTTCAGTGGTGTCGCTGGCAAGATGTCGTGTGCCGGGCTGGTAGTGGCCTCAGGCGGAGGTAACTCAGGTTGAGGGGGTGCGATTGAGGACCTCCGGCCTTTTCGAGGAGCGACACTCTTTCGTTTTCGGGGCGAGGCAGTCTTCGTTGGAGAGGTAGGGCCGCTGGAAGGCATGGTCTCTTCTGGATCGAATATCTGCGAAGGTTCGATGCCTTCGCCAGTCTTGAATTTGCGCGAACGCGTCGACTTTTTGGGCGATGCATCGACGCTTGCTGTTGTCTGTCTTCTCGTGGACCTTCGCGGGCTTCGCTTCGGTGCGGGCGTAAACTCCTCATCGTCATCCTCCTTGATGAAGCTCAACTCGTCGTCGGATTCCTCGACTACCACGTTTTTGCGCGCAACGCGACGCGTCGGGCGGGTTGGTGAATCGGCCGACATCCTGAGCTGGATCTCTTGAAGTGTTTGGACTCCAGTGCTTTGGTTGAACGAGCTCAATGTTTGTCTGTGTTGACACTGACGAAAGAGGAAACGACCCGGACGGCGCCAAGCCTCGCGGACAGCAAGCCGGTGTGTCGGATAAACCTTATTCCGCCGATGTCCAAGTTTCCAGCAGAACCACCGAGCCACCCAGAACCAACCCATTACTACCTACTCAGTAATTAAGTAATTATTCCGTCCCGCTTCTACACTAATGGACTTCTGCTTGCATTCCAGCACACTTGAGCGAATGCTATCTGGTTGCCTTTTTTCATGGCGGGCGGTGCAGCCTGCATAAGTGCGCTCAGATGGGCCGAGTGCATCAAACCCGGACGCTATGGCGGTGGCTGAGGGTCTGCGACAGAAACAGCACTGCCCTGATGCGGCTCACTAGGTTGGTGAGGCTGCCCAATATCAAGCGGTGCCCGAGTACTTCATGTTTGAATATCAAACCATGCCAGCCTTCTTCTCGCGCAAGCACTTTATCTCTTCTGCGATATGATCAAGTAGGTTTTTTTGACAACTCCTCAATTGTGCTCTCATCAATGGCCGTGACTCCAGCGGACAACCTACCTACCGACGTCCACCAGCATGTCGGCTTTCGTGTCTATCAGCCCTGTACGCGGCACCATGGAACTTGTGTGGGGCTGCGTCTTTACAATCATCATCTGCACTTGGAATCTTCAGCATCTTACGATCCCTTCTCCCAACAAGTCCGCATGGAGGGTTATGGGCAACAAAGTCCTTTGGGCCTTTCTCACCATGATTGCCCCGGAATTTGTGTGTATGCTGTCGTTTGATGAGCATTATTTTGCTCGCACACAAACTCGAAAGATGCAGGATCATGGGTTTCCTTGGTGGACGACGAAACATTCATTCTTCGGCATGATGGGCGGATACCTCTTGGAGTACCAGAATAAGGGCAAAATCATCGTCGGAGCGGCAGAGATCCGATGGCTGGCAAGCTCAAGCTTGTTAGTTCTTCCAGAGGTTACGTGTCGGGAGATCGACGGTCTGGCCCGTGAGAAAACCTTTCAAAAAGCAATCGCTGCCGTACAACTTGTATGGTTCGCTCTTCAATGCATTGGCCGTGCAGTGGAGCGGATGGAGTTGGCTCTCTTTGAAGTCACAACGCTGTGCTTTGTCACCTACGCGGTTGTCACCTTGATCTGCTGGTGGAAGAAGCCCAGTGGAGTCTCTTTACGGAGGACGATCTCATGCCCCTCAATCAGCGTCCAAGATATCGACAGAATGCTCGATAGCACAAAGGGCGACAGGCGTTTGCTGATGCAGAAATTGCATATACGCCAATTTAACGTTGCAAGTGACCACCTAACTTACTTTTGGTTTTTTATACTGTGGCTTCTGGCCGGAGGGATTGGGGCATGGCACCTTTCTGCGTGGAACTACTCGTTCCCTACCTCAGCTGAGAGCACACTGTGGAGAGTGTCGAGCATTGTTGCGACCATCGGTCCCACCATCCTCTTGTTCCTCGTTATTACAGACAACCGAGTTTTAGACTGGGTTCTCTCCTTGCTTATAGCCGTCTATGTTGCTGCAAGATTATTCCTGCTTGTCGAAACGATCATATCGTTGCGGTCAGCGCCAGCAGGGATCTACCAGCGTGTTAGGTGGAGTGATGCCATCCCTCATTTCTGAAAAAGATACATATTCGTTGAATGACACAGCTGGGCGTGACGAGACTCTCTCTTTGCGTGAGAAGGATGGTAGAAGAAGAAAAGATTGACTTTGCTCTATGATGATAGTACACTCTCGACAGGCGAATCTTACCCCGTCCTCCTTACTATTTCGCCAGAAATGCCTGAAAGGCAGAGTGCTCGATGACCACATTGCCGACAGCCTTGAGCTTCTTCCTTCCCTCCTTCTGCTTCTCTAGCAACTTCATCCTCCTCGTCTTGTCTGCTGCGTGTAACTTTGCAGTAACATCCTTCCTGAACGGTTTCAACGTCTCCCGCGCAATGATTTGTCGACCGACAGCAGCTTGAATTATCACCTCGAACATTTGCCGATCGACATGTTCCTTGAATTTCTCCACCCACTGCTTCCCCACGTGCCGGACCTGGGAGTGATGCATGACGCGGGAGATGGCATCGACGGGTTCTTTGTTAACCAGCAGTTGGAGTTTCACAATGTTGCTGACCCGCCATTCGGCTTCTTCGTAATCCAGCGTAGCATACCCTTTAGTCGCCGACTTCAACTTCCCGAAGAAATCGTCCACGAGGTGGGCCAGGGGCATTTCGTACTTGAGGATGACTTGAGAGGATGTGAAATATTCCATGGACTTTTGTTCACCCCGGTTGGCCTCACAGAGCTCCATGACTTTTCCCAGGTATTCTTCGGGAAAGGTCAGAGTTGCTAGAACGTAGGGTTCGCGGAGTTCTGCCACATTCCTGCGTGTTTCCTCGCTGTCCGGGAACTCGGCCGGATTTGTGATGACTTCCTCCTTGCCGTTCTTGTACAGTACTTTGAATGGTACGGTGGGTGGAGTGATGATGATACTTGTTCCATGTTCTTGTCGAAGTCGATCTTCAAAAACAGAGCAATGTAGTGTTCCCAGGAAGCCCAGACGAAATCCAGCACCAAGTGCCAGTGATGACTCCTTCTGGATCGTGACGCTTCTATCATTCAGCAAGAGGTGGTTAATGCTATCTTCAAGTTGTTCGAATTCGCCCTGGTCCACCGGAAATGCCGCAACGAAGACCATAGGTTTGGGTTCTTCGAAGCCCGGCAGGGGTTGAACTTGATTTTGAAATCCGATCTTTGTGTATGTATCTCCGATCTTAGCTTCGCTGCTCTTTCTCATCGAGGGATTGAAATAGACGTATCCAACCTGTCCAGCCCGGAGGACCTTTTGAGGAGTTTGATCAGGGTACATAATACCAACTTCGCCCACAGTATACTTGAGACCTGTCGCGAAGGAGATAATCTGATCTCCTGCACGAAGTTCACCATCGAATATGCGGACCAACAGAATAACTCCTTTGTAACTTGAGTACCAGGAGTCCACCAGAAACAGTCGCAGGGGCTTCGTATGGTCTCCAACAGGGCTGTCACAGTCAGCAAGCACTTTCAATGGGAGTGCGTCTTAGTACCTACGCTGGAATTTTTTCAATAACAGCTGGGAGGACACTCTCCACGTTCAGCCCAGTCTTTGCTGACACTAAAACAGCCGAATCAGGATCAAGTTCAAAGGCATCATGCATCTGCTCCAGTGCCCTGGGAGGATCGGCGTGAGGCAAGTCCACCTTGTTGATGACCGGGATCAACGATAAACCTTGTGCGAAAGCAAGATAGAAATTGGCGACTGTCTGGGCTTGGACACCTTGACTGGCGTCGACCAGCAACAAAGCTCCCCCACAACTGGCATAACTTCGCGAGACTTCTGCGCGAAAATCAACGTGACCAGGAGTGTCCACCAGATGAAGCAGATAGTCCTCCCCCTTGTAGTTGTAAATCATGGAACATGTTTGAGCTTTGACTGTTATGCCCCGTTCTCTTTCTACATCCAGCTTATCAAGGACTTGCTTGTTCGAGCCCGGTTGGATGGTACCGGTCAACTCCAGAAGTCGGTCGCTCAACGTGCTCTTGCCATGGTCAACATGCGCAACGATGCAGAAGTTACGGTATCGCTCTATCGGGATGGCGGCGATTCGAGTTTCGAGGTCGCCAGGAGGACTGTTGGTTGGCGCGTACCGGAAAGCAGAGGCTGCAAAGGACCGCAACCCCGATTTATGCCATATTGAGGCAGAAGGGGTGCTCAAAGCCGCTCTTCGCCGTGCAAAGAGCTGCAGCCATGATCGCATGGGTCAGAATATTTGGGGTGGTGCCGGACATTGACCCTGACTGCGCATCGCAAGGTGCTAGAAAAACTTGCCAGTGCTGAGGCCAGAAAATACGGGGAAGGAATGTTGCCGATTATTGCCCGGTCAACAATCAACATCAACACAAAACCACCCCGATCATCGTCAACCACACTTTGCTCTGTACTGATCATCCAGCATGAGCAAGATGGCGGTTGAGAAGAAAGACAAGTCGCAATTGCACAAAGTTGCTCTCAAAGGCAAGTTTGTATTGATTGAAGCGACGATCATGTGCTGATGGACGCGCAGGGTCATCGAAAACAGTCGCAGAATTCGTAAGTGCACTTCGTCCGATCTCACACGCGCCGGGACTGAGAAAAGCAGTTTGAATACTCGATAAACACGATACTGTGAGCCACAGCACTGGAAAAGGAGGATGAAATATTGATATATTACAGGTTTCAGAGAGGCGTATATCCCGCGGAGGATTTCACACCGTAAGCGATATGAAAACACCCCGGAAAACCCTCTGACTGAATGGTGCAGAGTCAAAAAGTATGGCCTCAACATGCTCGTTTCTTCGGACGACCAGGTCAAGGCATACATTAAAAAGATCATGTCACAACTGAACAAATGGATGGTTGGTGGCAAGATCTCAAAGCTGGTGGTGGTTATCACAAGCAAGGAGACGGGCGAACACGTTGAGAGGTGGCAATTTGACGTCCAAATTCTTGGGAAATCTTCAAAACAGCGATCTTCAAAGAAGGCAGCGGACAAGGAAAACACCGCCCCAGAGTAAGCGACGCAAAGAGAGAATTAGGGGACAAGTCTGACAGGAGAACAGCGAGGTTGCTACAGAAGAGACCGAACCAGAGAAGACCGAAACCCAGATACAGGAAGAGATCCAAGCCATCTTTCGACAGATTACAGCGTCAGTCACATTTTTGCCGGTGCTTGATGGGAACTGCACTTTCAATGTGCTGGTTTACGCTGATGCGGACTCGGATGTCCCCATTGAATGGGGAGACAGCGACGCCAAAGAGATTAAAAACGCAGAGAAAGTCCAACTACGCAGCTTCAGCACCAGCAACCACAAGGTAGATACCATGGTCAGCTATCGATTGGCAGATTGAAATTATCAAGGTCTCTAGGGCGGGACGGAGTTTCTGAGGTCCTGTCGGGAGTGATGGAATTGAAGATGACCACAGAGCACGGTTGTCGACTTGGAACTACTGAGTACAAGCAAGCTGTCGAGTGAGTGTGATTGATGACGATCATGATTGGTTCGGGGGTGCGAGGCTGCGCAGCCTCGTTGAAGTCAGCCTTGTCGAAGTCAGCCTTGTTGAGGTGGGGTGGAGTTGGAGAACTTTTTGTGGTCGCCCACCATGGTTTCTTTGAGCGTCTAGAAATAAAACGATTCACGCTACAACATACCTACACTGCACTTATCCCATACACGAACCCTAGATCTTCTGTTGCACTCAACCGGAGTCCATCTCCTGAGCTGACAACCAGCAGTCGCGCCGATGCCTGATCCTCCTCCGTATTCCGCATTCCCACGCCGCTCCCTGCGGTGATAGTCAAGGCAACATGACTGCAGCCACGCAGGTTCAGGATATGATCCTAGGGAAAGAGCAGGTGATAAATGACGTTCCCAAAGTGATCAAAGAACTTCAGTTTGGCGTCCTGTAGGATTGACCGTGGTGGTGCTTGAAGAACGATTCTGATGTGTCCAGGTCGGATCAAGACATAATCAATCAGTCTGCTGTTGAACTTGTCGACCGCCGCCTATTCGATCTCGACAAGACACGCTCGGATGGAACTCGTGCTATCGCTGAATATGGGCCTCTTGATAGGCGCATGGGCGTTTCATCTAAACAGAACAGCTGCGAAACCTGTGGACAACATCTGCAAGAGTGTAACGGTCACTTTGGGCATGTTCGACTGGTTCTTCCTGTGTATCACGTCGGATACTTCAGAAAAGTTATCCAGATTCTACAGAGCATTTGCAAGGCATGCGCCATGTTCAAATAATACACCGCCACCAAATACTGACCTTTCCAGGATTGTTCCTGCATTCTCCTCTCCGAAGCCGACCGCCGAAAATTCCTGGGTGCGATCCGCAGATCGCAAAATGATAGCCTGAAACAGACTGCTATTGTCAGACGGGTGGCAGATCAATGCAAAAAGACGAAAGTGTGCTTCGAGTGTGGCGCTGTCAATGGCTTGGTTCGAAAAGCGACGACACATTCTCTCAAGATTACCCACGACAAGTTCAAGTCCTACAATGCCTCCACCTCCGCGAAAAAGGTACCGCCGCCCGAAAAGGTGGCGTTTGACAAATCTTTTGAGAGTGCAAAGCTTGCCAACTCGGAACTCGAGAAGCATCTCAAAAAGGCAATGGACGATTTGACCCCTCTTCGCGCCCTGCGTCTGTTCAAACGAATCCGCCGTGCCGATCGTGAATTGCTCGGGCTCTTTTCCGCGAGACCAGAATCTTTTCTTTGGACATACGTCCCTGCCCCTCCTGCATGTATCCGACCGTCGGTAGGACAAGAGGCTTCAAGCACCGAAGACGATATCACCGCTAAGCTCGGGGACATCGTCGCTGCTAATGATGCTCTGCGCGAAACTCTTGAGAAGGGATTGCCCTCCTCACAGATCATGGAACACTGGGATTATCTGTCCCTTCAACTGGCGATGTACATCAACAGCGACGTACCAGGTCTAGCGAAAGGTGAATTTGGAAAACAGATTAGAGGGTTCGTCCAACGTCTCAAAGGCAAGCAAGGACGTTTTCGAGGCAACCTTTCGGGCAAACGTGTCGATTTCTCGGCGCGGACGGTCATCTCCCCTGACCCTAATTTGCGCATTGACGAAGTCGCAGTCCCTATACTGGTGGCAAAGAACATGACCTACCCGGAAGTTGTCAACGAACTCAACATTGAAAAGCTACGACAACGGGTGCGAAATGGACCCAATGTCTGGCCAGGAGCCAACCATGTCATTAAAAAAGAAGGATTCAAGAACTCTCTGAAATACAACAGTCAGCTCACGGCGAGTCATCTAAAGGAAGGCGACGTCGTCGAACGCCATCTCGAAGACGGAGATGTGGTTCTGTTTAACCGCCAGCCGTCGCTACACAAACTCAGTATCCTTAGCCATTTCGTCAAAGTCCGACCACATCGGACGTTTCGATTAAACGAATGTGTCTGCAACCCTTACAATGCAGATTTCGATGGAGACGAAATGAATCTCCACGTTCCCCAGACAGAAGAAGCTCGGACGGAAGCAATGCTTTTGATGGGCGTGAAGCATAATATTGTGACGCCCAAAAATGGCGAACCGATTATATCGGCAATACAGGACTTCATCACAGCATCGTTCCTCTTGAGCAGCCTGGATCAATTCTTCGACAAGAAAACATTCGTGACGATGTGCTGTGGGATGCTGGAGCCTGAAACAAAGTTCGAGCTTCCGCCCCCCGCAATTATCAAGCCTCAAACACTCTGGACCGGCAAGCAGGTTTTCAGCGTCTTGATGCGTCCGAACAAGGAGTCGAATGTGAGGGTTAATCTTGATGCCGCTTGCCGAGACCATAATCAATACCACCCTGGCCTACATCGAGATCTCCAAGACGATAGTTTCTTATGTGTCCGCAATTCAGAGGTGCTTTGCGGTAGGATGGACAAGTCGACCGTCGGATCCGGAAAGAAGAACTCGATCTTCTACATTCTATACCGTGACTTCGGACCTGATGCTGCCGCTCAGGGGATGAATCGCTTATCGAAACTCTGCGCCAGATGGTTGGGCAATCAAGGCTTCACTGTTGGCATCAGTGATGTCACACCGCCTGAAAAGCTCGTCAAGGAAAAGGCTGATATGATAGCCAAAGTATTTGACGAGTGTGGCTCTTTTGTTCGAGATTCCAAAGCAGGCAAACTGAAACGAAAGGCGGGTTTGGACGATGCAGGCACCCTCGAAGCAGAGCAGATCAGGGTGTTGAGTACGGTTCGAACCAACATTGCAGGAATTTTGACCTCTCAGCTCAGTAAAAACAACACGCCAATGGTCATGGCTGTCTCTGGCTCCAAGGGCTCAAACATCAATGTGGCTCAAATGGCAGCTCTTCTAGGACAACAAGACATTGAAGGAAAACGTGTTGCCGATGGCTTTCAGGACCGCACACTACCTCATTTCCTGAAACATGAACGATCACCTCCATCGAAAGGCTTTGTTTCGAACAGCTTTTTCAGCGGGCTCCTCCCTTATGAGTTCCTGTTCCACGCAGTGGGTGGTCGAGTTGGTCTCGTGGACACTGCGGTCAAGACAGCAGAAACCGGTTACATGTCGCGGCGCCTGATGAAGTCTCTTGAAGATCTTTCTACCAACTACGATCGCACGGTCCGCAACTCCGCTTCTAACATTGTGCAGTTTCGTTTCGGAGATGATGATTTGGATCCCGTCGATATGGAGGCAAGTGCTAAACCGGTCGACTTTGACCGCACCTATGCTCACGTTGAGGCGACCACGTTTGATATAAAGGACCAAGGCTTGAAGGATACCGAGATTTTCAGTGTCATGGAAGAGATCCTGTCGGCAAAGAGAGGTCTGCTGACGAGGTTTGGCTTCAATAGTGTTGAGCTTCGCTATGATACTGATGACGACAAATTGGTGGACCAAAATGAGAGTAACCGAGCCTTCCTCCAGTCAATACATGACTTTGTCATGGCAAAGTGCCACGCCTTCAATGAGGCGAGGGCGAAGAAACAGCAGTTTGCATTGCCACCGTCTGGACCGGCCTCCAAAGGAAAGCGAAAAGCCGAAGCTGAACTAGATGACGTCGGTGAAGAAGGGCCTGCGCAGAAACGACGTTCGGGCAGAAAAGGCGCAATTCCCACCACGTCAAAGGTTTCAAAAAAGCAGAAGCCCGTCCCCATAGACGATCGCGCGCGAACGAGGCCGGCTCCATCCACGAAAGACCGCTTTGAGCTCACGTCTAAGCTCTCTAAGAAGACGCTGCAAGCTTTTGTGAACCTCTGCTTGGAGAAATATGAGCGAGCGCGTGTTGAACCCGGGCACGCGGTTGGGGCTGTCGGTGCACAGTCCATAGGAGAACCGGGAACTCAAATGACGCTGAAAACCTTCCACTTTGCCGGTGTCGCAGGCATGAGTTTGACAGCAGGTGTCCCTCGAATCAAGGAAATCATTAATGCCTCAAAGGAGATCAGTACGCCAGTCATTACTTGCCGGTTAGAGCGCCGAAGAGATTTGTCGATACCCGAAGGCCTTGCCCGCATCGTCAAAGGCCGGATCGAAAGTCTGTTTCTGGCAGACGTCACGTCTTATATCGAAATCCACCACTTTTTAGACAGACCAAGTTGCATCGACCTCCAGATCTCATTGGACACGATTACCGAGTTGGGTCTGGATCTCACAGTGGAGGATATAGTGATTGCCATTCAAAAACATCGACAACTCAAATCTGCCAAACTAAGGATCGAGTTTCGCGGCAAGGATGAGCTCAGGATCTCTACAGAATCGGCGATCAAATCTGCGAAGAGGGGATCGGCGGCAAAGGCTGATGAAGAAGGTCAAAGTGAACGTCTCATTCGCCTTCAGACTTTGCGTCGCATACTGCCCAACGTGCATGTCCTCGGCCATCCGCAAGCGACTAGAGCTGTGGTCATGGCCGAAGACGATCCGAGGTCAGATGAAATCAAAGCCATGCGAAGATCTATGGCGGTGAAAACCGAGCAGGCACATTCTACCACCGACGCTGAGGTCAAAAAGGAAGCCACGAGTGGAAAACTGTCCTCGAAAATCAAACTCGAAGAGCCAACACCATCCATCCCGCCCCATTCCGTGTCGCAAAAGGACACCGCACCTGTCCAAATGCACAAAGTCATGGTCGAAGGTTACGGTCTCCGCTATTGCATGAACACCGAAGGCGTCGACCCATATCACACTGAAACCAACTCTGTGATGGAAACTCTTCAGGTTCTGGGGATTGAAGCCGCACGCTCCAAAATCATCACCGAGATCCAAGAAGTCACAAAAGGTCTGTCGATCGATCCACGCCACATGTACCTGTTGGCGGACGTGATGACCTACAAGGGTGAGGTTCTGGGCATCACGCGTTTCGGGCTGGCCAAAATGCGTGACTCGGTGTTACAGTTGGCCAGTTTCGAAAAGACGGCAGACCACGTCTTTGACGCTGGCGCGGCGGGCAAGGTCGACCGGATCGAGGGCGTCAGCGAGAGTGTGATTGTCGGCAAAACCATGGGCGTGGGCACGGGAAGCGTCGAGGTGGTCAGGTATTTGAACCTTGGTGCCGATGTCTCAGGGAAGACAGGAGGAGCGTTGAAGAAGAAAGAGTGTGTTTTCGAGAATAGTTGGGAGAGGGCGGTCAGGAAGGACAGGAAGAGATTGTGAATGTGTAGGATTACGACACTTACAGGCCCAATATCTCCGTCGATTTTGAGGATGATGGACGAATGCTTTTCGACTTGATACCTACGTATCCACTGGGAGAGCAAACGCTGAAGGTTGCTGGATGATGCCCTTGAAAACTTGTCTTGTGGCCACAATGCGCCGAAGATGTCACGCAGTATGGTCCGACACGGCAAGGATGATAGATACCCAAGTATTTCGTGTAGAAGAATCAAGAGCATAGAGCAGAAAACATGATGGAATCCACAGACTTTCCTTGGTTGCTATAACCTTGAGTTTTTTTGTATTCTTTCAGAATGCCAGGCGTTTGGTATGTATGTACAGAGCCGCCATTGGGATTTTTTCCGTCTCCTCTTCCTCTCCTCTCCCAGATTCCTCACACTGCGAGCACATCTCAAAGCTTCAATCCCACTGTCCTCTCCCAAGCATTGCCGAACCTAGATTCCCACAACGCAGAGCCCCCAGAGGTCGTTGGAAACGGTCCTTCGCACTGACAAATCCGATCCACCGCCTTCCCACGTCTTGATCTTAGCACAGGGGCACAAAACAACGTCGAATTTGCTTTGTTTATTTGAAGCCCGCCTCTCTCGCCCGCTCGTCCTCGAGTCTGGCGTAGAAGTTGTCTCTGGCTCGTACGCGGGGCAGGTGGTAGCCGTACCACCAGAGGTAGCCGAATGTTGTGCCGAGACCTATAAATCATAACACCCTGATCAGTAGTATGCTCTACTAATGGTTGCAGGTGGTGCAGGTTTCTGCAGAATTCCTCGTCTTCCCATAATTTCGGCAAGTGACGGATGTCGAGATTTGATCATATCTTGTGCGGTGGAGTCCCATCTCTTTCGGAGGCAGGACCAAGAACTAGGCCGGCTCTGCCCAGACTGGGACGCAAAAGCTCGAAGGGTGCTAGATAGGAAGGTAGAAGGTCATACCCATCGCAATGCTGATATCCAAGACGAGGCCTCGTCGAAGCATCTGCGGAAAGTGTCACTGAATGTTAGCCTTTGCCGGCTTTTCTCATGCAAGCCCAAGCACACAGCCCGAATAGTTTCCATTCGCTGGCCGGGCAAGATAATGTGCTCTGTTGAGCAGGAGAGTGGGGGACAGGAAAAACGCACTCCTGTAATGGGCTTGATCGCCATTGTTTCTGATCTGGCTCTGGCTCGAGCTCAGTCTCGTCTAAAATTGCTGATGTACCCCAACTCTGAGATGGAGTGCGAGGTGAGTGTGAGGGTTGTGAGACGAATGGGAAAGGGGAAGAGGAGGCTGAAGTGGTAGCTAAGTCAAAGTGGTGGTCTGATCACCAGCAGTAGCTTGTTGAAGCTCCTTCAAGATCCGCAGTCCAATTGAGGTCGAGCCTTGGCGCCTTATGTAATGCTCAGCCTCGTCGGTTAACCTTCTTTATTGAGTCTGTGCTCCCAGTCAACTTTCCTGCGATGCCCTTCCCCATACCGAGGGCAGTTCTATCGCGGGCAAGGTGATGATTACAGAAGAACGGAGTACATTCTTCCTGCCGCCATATATTCAAATTACAGTGACCTAAAAAGTCCAGGCCAATGTCCACCACCTCCCCGCAGAGGAAAATCCCATACCATCACCACCATGTCATGCGACACAAACTTCAGTCCTTGCCGACCTCGGAACCAGCATTGCTGAAGCAGGAGGTGGTGGATGATTTAGTAGTGCTGTGTATAAAGACGATATGTGAAGAGGAGGCACAGAAACAAGGGATCCAAGATCCGGTGATTGAGTCAGTCGCATTGGAAGCCATGGCAGCAGCGATGGACGAATGTGGGTTTACTCCAACGCCGCAGGCATGGCATATATGTGCTGACTATCCTGGGCAGTCATGCTCAAATTCCTTTCCAAGGTCCGGCGCTCCATGATCGCAGCCCGGCGAACCTGTCCCATCGCCACCGATTTCGAGACCGCCGTTGACGTCCTCGATGTTCCCCGCCCGGACGACCAACTCGGCCCGTATCAGACCCAACCCTCCATCAACCGTCCTTTATTGCCAACACCGCCCCCTGAAGACGAATTCCACAATTTCGTCGAACTCCCGGCATCGTTCCTTGGTCCCGGCTTGGACGGCCACGGCGAGTTGAAGAAATTCTCATTCACAACCCGGGGTTTGCCTGAGCTGCCCTCGGCACATACCTACAGGAATACACCCGTGTACCCGGACCGACTGGCCGATAATAGGAAGATCAGAGAGCTGGCGACCCAAGAAGGGAAACTTGGTGAGCAGGCATTGCGTAAGCTGGCAGGAGCTGTTAAATTGGACGCTGCTCATCCGCTCGATACGGAGGCTATCTCTTCCAAAAAGAAATCTGCCCCCATCGTTCGCCGTAAGCGGTGGAAGACTGGGGTTGATCTGTCGGAAGAAGCAGTCTTTGAAGAAACTCTGCGCGACTTGCTGACCAAGGAACGCGGTGGTTTTGAGCTAGGACCGATCGTCAACTGCGAAAAGGCGTATCGAATGCCGGAAGAACTGATGGTCAAAAGGCGGGCACCGGTCAACGACACTCTTGCCGAAAAGCGGAGTAGCTCAGGATCGCATACAGGCGATGTGGTCATGCAGCTGTGATTTCCAGCACTTTGATGCTTTGGCAGCGCTGGCGTTCGGCTGGTCGTTCACATTGGATGGGATAAAATTTGCATATGATACCCCAGGCAGAACAAAAGGATTTACTTTTTGGACCATAGCGAGTTCCAGTAGGACGTAACCATATTTCCTGACGAGACGTCCGCCGCAGGCTTTTCTTGGTCGCTGTTGTTCATGTGCACTGTCGGCTGTGTATTTGGGGGTTTCCAGGCATGTTGCCCTTCCCACGCTGTCGTCTCGACATGAAACACCTTCCCACCTTTGACGCATCTGTGAAGAACCACCCGTTAGCACCTTTCGAGATTTCCCCAATCCATAAAGATTGAGAGGGTACATACTTCCTAAACAGCCTGACAATGGGGAAACATTCCATCCTGGCCGTCCCCGTCCCGTTTGCGAGGGCCCTCTCATATTGCTGCTTGACCGTGGTGCAACTGTACTGGACGAGTTCCATCAACTCGCAATCGCGCTGCAGGTCAAAGTCTTGGGGCAGTTTGCGCGATTTCTCCTTGTAATTGACACTGTGCGAGCGGACGTGCTGGTCGAGCTCCGAGACGGGGAAGGGGTGTTCGGGAGGAGCCATTTCTGAAGTTTCTGTCCACGATGGAAAAAGCACCACCGTTTCAACAATAATAATATCCTCCGAGCATCTCTTTGAATCCAGTTACGACAAACAGATTTACCACGCGGGGGTATACCATGGCGAGGGCATCATGTCGGCAGAACAATATGGAGCTCGCCTCCTCGAAGAGGTCCACGAAGAGAGTCTCGAGCAGGTAAATCAATCTCATGATCCTTTTGCAAAGTCTCCGCTTCACCTTCCCTTGCACCATGTACGGGACATAATCCACAGCCTCGTTATCCCACCCAACCCCCAATTCTCGAGGCTGCAGTGGCACATCATATCCATGTCAGTACGTATCTAATCATTGTCACTTCTGCTCGCATCAATAGTTCCTAGCAGAGCTCAGATGTACGGTCAATCCTCGACCGAGGTCTGTTCTGGGTGTCTCACAGCTGGACAGCCTACTCGAATCACTACGCTACCCAGCAACACAAGACACTCTCCAACGTCAAGGAGCATGGCCTTCCTCACCGGCAGCGGCATCTCCAGTCTTGGACGAGGAAGACCGGGGTGACGACGAGGTGTCCAACTCTCGCGGGCCACAGGAACGAACGCCCACAGTCAAACCCAAACCTGCAACGATTGAACTCACAAGCGTGCGATCCGCCTCGGGAAAGACGTCTCTGCTCTCCCATCTCTGCGCCGTCTCGGTCCTCCCGAGGTCTCTGGGCGGCAAGGAATCGACAGCCGTGTACGTCGACGCCGACGGGCGATTTTCTGCCACAAGGGTGGCGCAGATGATGCAGCATTACCTACAAACTCACCACCACCAACAATCTAGCCAAGCTGCTGCCCCGGGTACTACCTTGACCGATGCAAATGTCCAACAACAAACTATCATCCGCTCCTCCCTCGACCACATACACGTTTTCCGACCACAGTCTTCAGCCCAGATGATCTCCATCCTCTCGTCTCTGGACACGTACCTCTTGGACAGCTCCAAACATCACTCTATGCATCGGCCCTTGGGGCTGATCGTGATCGACTCGGCGACGGCGTTCTACTGGCAGGACCGAGGCGACCAGGCCATGGCGAAGCTCGAGGCCCCCGCCACAGCAAACCCTGGAGGACCATCGCGGGCCGCGGAGACGATTACCCATCTCAAGACCTTACAAGAGCGGTTCGACTGTGCCGTGCTCGTCAGCACCACCTCCCCAACCCCTCCTTCTTCTCACCAGTTTCCCTCCACCTCGACCCGCCCGCTGAACGAGCCGAGCACCACCTCCGTCCCGACCGCTCTAGCGCCCCTCGTCTCCCCCTGGACATCCTACGCCACGCTCTCACTCTCCCTCGCAAGGCTGCCCGTCCCACAATTCCCGGCCAAGATGGGGCTAGACGAGTGTCTCAGGGACCGGGACAAGCGGCTCGAGGCCGTGCGGAAGGGGAGGTTCGTGGCGACTCTCCTCCCCAGCTCAGCAGCAGCAGCAAATGTGTGTGCAGGGAATGTGGGCAGCGAGAGTGGGAGAGGAGGCGGAAAGGGAGGCAGAAGCGCGTTCGGGTTCGGGATTACCACTGCCGGGGTGGAATTCGAGTGAACTGGCGGTGCTCGTCTGGTTCATTTTTTCATGTGCTAATCTCGACTCGCCCTGGGATTGGCATCACAGTGGATGGAGGCACGGGGGAAAGATTCTTAAAAGACCTACTTTGCTTGAAACCTTCCTTTATTCAGGAAATATGCACTAGGTAGACTTGTTGGTATCAGTGCAGAGTATCATCTCGACGCCTCTATTTCTCCATCCCCCAGTAATTGATCCCGCGCATATATACATCCCTGTCTCTTTTCTCATCTCATCATGATCTATATGTATTGAAGAATGGTCTCATATCAAACCATCCATTTCTTGCCCAAAAAGACAATATCTCGATCTTCATTATTGATTGACACATCTTTTCGGTTCATGTCCACATTTGTCGCTCAGTCAGAGTGGACATGCTCTTCCCCCCCCGACCACTTCCTTCGCGCACACCTTCCTGCACTCCTCATAGACTCTGACTTGTCTCGCGATCTCGCCCAACCTCCCGATAACTTCCCTATTCCCCTGCGTAAAGCCATAGATTGCATATGGGACACCTGTCTCTTTACAGAATTCCCGCACATAGACCTGCGCCTTGCGGAGATTATGTCTGGGAATCCGCGGGTACAGGTGATGGACGGCCTGGAATTGTAGTCCGCCGTGGACAAAGTCAAGCCAGGGCGCACAATCGACGTCCATGGTTGTTCGGAGCATCTTCTGTGGGAAGGACTCGTGCACGCCCATGTCCGTGGTGGACATGGCAAAGTGGGAAAGCGTGATTTGTACGTGCAGCGGCGCGGTGACCATATGGCTGATCATGACAAACACGAAGCGGTCCCAAGCTGTAGGGATGGAGCGATACACAATTCCATAGCCAAACCATCCCCAAAAGACAAACTGTCCCAGGATTTCCAGGTAGCGATGCCACCACGCAGGTCCCTTTTTGGGGGCTTGGCCCAGAAAGAGATACTCCCAGGAGAGGCGGTAGAGGTTGAAGCGACCCAGGAGCAGGATTGGATAGTATAACCAGTGTTGTTTCGAGATGGCCAGTTTTGCAATGCTATCAAACTGCATGATCCGGTCGTAGTAGGTGGAACGTAAAGACGAGAAAAACCGGGTGGATATGGCGAAAAAGGGCATGTGCTCGATATCGGGATCGTGTTCAGGTGAGTTGGTCACAATGTGGTGGACGTTGTGATTGCGTTTCCACCAGCCAATGGACAATCCACCCAAGAAGTCCGCTATGAAGATTCCAATACACGTGTCGACGTGAAAGTTGTGTGTGATACCCATATGCCCGGCGTCATGGGCGGTAAACACTAGCTGGTGCCAGAAAAGGCCGAGGAGGGCACCAGAGACGGCGTAGTAGGAGTAGTGGAGTGCAAGCATAGACGACGCAAAGAGGAGGACATATCTGCAGCATTCGACTCCGTATGCACCGTATGGGCAGTTGTAAAGACCAGCTGCTCGCATCTGAGCATCGAGTTCGCGGTACTTGGCGACAATCCGACTCTGCGAGCTGTAGTCTAACGACGGGTACTTTAACATGTCTGAGGATTTTTCCGCCGAAAGCTTCATCTGAATAGGGTCGTTGTTGACGTTGGCCGACTCATTGTCAGACAAGGAAGACGTGGACGGTGACGAAGTCCCTCGTTCTCGAACGTCGACAGGGTCAAAGATGGGTGACGAAGGGGCGGTACTGTCACTGCAAGAGCTGAGAGCACCATCAGTCTGCACGTCTGAATCCTCCTCTTCCACTTCGTCGACATCCTGACCCTTGATATATGGCCTGAAATGCCCGCCCTGTATGGGAGGTAGGAAGTTGATCCATCTCCCCTGGATTCTCCCGATCACGAACTTCAGCATGTGCGCCTGCGCCCCAGGGGAGTGAAGTGCCCGGATCTCATCAGTTCCATCTCTTCCAACCATATGCAAGATGGTCTTGTCACCACCAGGGTGAAAGGGGAGCCAAGCATCAGCCTTAATCACACGTCCATCGAGGATTATGATCTTCCTGCCTTCTGCTATCAGTCCCTCGATCTCTCGCCGTGACCACAGACGGTCTTTGGGGGCGGTTGTGGTGGTCATGGGTGGGTTGTGCTGTGCAAGGTGGATGTGGGTGAAGAAGTCAGGGTGCCATTCAGTTAGATATGAGAGAGCAAGTCTGACCAGTCGGTGAACCAGAAGCTGTGCGAACAGGAATGAAGTTGGAGAAAGGCATGTGCTGTGGTTGGAAGCCTGACCCGCATAAGTTTCCTTGAGCCTAAGGGAGCCTAAGGGCCTAGGGGGAGCAAGAAACCCCACCTGGGCAGCCAGGCACTCACCAGGTATTAATATCGTCCACAAGCCTCCTTCAGAGTCTCGACGCACCATTGATGGATCGACCTAAGGTACCTAGGTAGGTTCTGTCATATCTGCCCGGCGATAGCAACTGTAGGTTACTGATGAGTCTGAATCGCTCCTCAAGCTCTACAACGGGTCAGATCTCAGATGCGGTGATTACGCAGTCCACCCAAGAGATGGCCTGTGCTTTGACCCAGCATCCCGAGGATGAGGCTTCTGCTTCTCAATACAGCTACCAAGAGATTGTTGACATCTTGCTGCTTCCCAGCTAGCCAAGCAGCACGACCCTTCAGCATGGTACATAGCCCGTCCACCGCATTACGCGTTGCGGTCCTCTACCAAGCATGCGACCCTCCAGAGGTCAACGGTGTTCGCAAACCCAAGAAACCCGGGGGATATCAAGACTCAGGGGCCGACATCGCTTACGTCCTTGCATCCAGAAAGGATGTCCATGTCATTGTTGCAGAGAGGAATCCTGACCCAAAGCGAGATGGAGGCTGGTGCTATCCTGACACAGAGGCAGGCATCCTGTCCGCCATCGAGCGAGGCGCCAACATTTTATGGGCGAACACGATTCTATTTGCCTCGCACCCTCTGCAGACCTCGTCAGCTCTTGACAAGTATGCTGCTGAGATGAAAGTCGTGGGTCAACCCCCGCGATTCGTCCAACAATACGACGACAAGAACTATGTCAACAATCTCCTCCGCAAGCATGGCGGCTTCACCGTGCCTCGCTCATGGACCTTGGACTCCACATCATCGCTCAGCCTTGAAACCTTGCCATACCCAATCGTTGCCAAACCGATTCGTGGCCGAGGGAGTCACGGCGTCAAGGTGTGCCGCAACTCATCAGATCTCTCTGCGCATTTATCAGTCTTGTTCAAGGAAAGCCCAATCGCCATGGCTGAAGAGTATCTCTCTGGCCAGGAAGCGACCATCACGGTCATGCCGCCATCCGAGGACCGTGAAGGTTATTACGCACTGCCACTCGTCGTGCGCTTCAACCACCAAGACGGTATCGCACCGTACAACGGCGTCGTAGCTGTGACAGCCAATTCAAAAGCCCTGACACCGCACGAGGCAGCTGCAAATCCACGGTATCAAGAGATCAGCAAGGAATGCGAAGAGGTGGCTCGCTTGCTGCGGGTGACGGCGCCGATAAGAATCGACGTCAGGCAGCTCACAGAGGCAACGGATTCCCAGTTCGCAATCTTCGACGTCAATATGAAACCCAACATGACCGGTCCAGGCCGACCGGGCCGCGAAGATCAGGCAAGTTTGACGGCCATGGCTGCCAGCGCGCTGGGATGGGACTACCCGGAGCTGTTGGTAAAGATGCTGAAGTCTGCTCGAACGTTGCAAGATCTGAGGCAGATGGATGTCTAAGTTTTGTCTTATTGAGCCAGTGCTGGATCCTTGCTCAGCAAAGTTTTGTTATATCCCGGAAGGCTGGAAGTTATTTTACATCTGATTCCGTTTTCTCGATGCCAATTTTGGTGAGACCCGCCTCAACTCCTCACGTGTGATTTTCAACCAGGCGCCCGGTCATCTACTGCAACCTCGCACCGATCCCAGTCTGCAGTTCAGTATATCGCGACACCAACGCTATCCCAGCTCTCTCCCTCAAAGAAGCCACCTGCCGGGGAATGGAATTGCAGTTTTCCCTACCTAGGTAGGTATATTCACAACTTTCCCAACCCGCCCAACTTGCCACTAACACCGCCGAGACCCTCCTGGACAGCTTCCTTGCCCAAGCCGCCGGAGACCTGTTCGAGTTCGTCCTCGCCCATGACGGGGTTTTTCTTCAGCGAGTCTTGATTCCCCCAAAATTAGCCAGCTGTAATAGCAACCGGCCTTTAGGGCCGAATCCTAGTGAGGAACTCACCTTTGACCATCCCCTGGACCCTCTCCTCGCCCACATTCTCCATCAACTTCACCTCGGCGACCGCTTTCGCCTTGTAGTACCGCTTAGCCCACCACTCGGCCACGTCGTCGGCGTAGCCCGCGAAATAGACGCCCGCGGCGACGATGGCCAACAGCGTGAAGAGGCCGGTCACGGAGAGAAGGAGGATTGTTGAGTAGGAGTACCCGTCGGCGGAGGTGTCGTGGGAGGACATTTTTGGGGTTTGTTCTTGGTTGGTTATGGTTATGGTTATGGTTTGATTTGATATTGATGTCTGGGGGAATGGGGGGGATATAGTTCTCTGCCTTGTGTTATGGACGTGTATTCAAGTATAAACGGGGTTTCCTAGAGAGAAAACACAGAAAGGAGGAGTTTAAGACAGAAGAAGAAAAAGAAAATATAAGATCTACTCGATAAACCAGAAAGTAGAGGCAAGAAATGGGCAAATCCGCTCAGAGTTTCAACTTTTCAATATGTAAAACCAGAAAAAAACCTGCTTTCTGTTTTCTGGCCTGTGTGCAACCCCCCTATGGGCATTTCCTCTATTCATTCCCTTCATTCCATCCACCCGTGCGTCTACCTATCTTTCTAGAATCTATCTAATCCATTACCCTTGGAAGTCCCAGTCCCAGTCCATTCGCCATGCTTCCGGCGATCGGTCGATGATCTGGATGCCCTGGGGAGTCAATTCAATTCAATTCAATTCAATCCAGGCACCCAGGTGGTACAGGTTTGCTACCTACCTAGGTAGAGCGAACGACAGACGTCACTCGGGCGATTTAATCGTCATTGCGAGGTTTCTCTGCAGGGATCATCGCCCCACGAAACGGCACTGACGCCACAACCTGCACGGAAACCACCTGCATGTTGCACATGCAAATAACCACCATAAGGTAACTTAGGTACTGAATGTTTTCCCCCCTCCCGCCATCCCTCCTGCTCCAGGCTGGTTACGGCGCTCCGGCTGGGCCGACCAATCAATAAACCCAAGAGAAGGGACCGAGTCAAAGCTTGAATCGCGAATCTCAGATAGGTACCTAGTAGAACCAGTGCGTCCACCCGTGGCTCGCTTACAATTTCCCCAGACCTTACGGGTCGAGTACATAGAGTAGTTCAACATATGGTTCGAAGCCGCATGGGTAGTTTTATTAGGGATCTCTCTTGCACGACCGCCCCCCCTGACTCTCTTCACCCCAGATTCCAGGAACGCCATAGAGTCGACGACCAGCTCTATGCCACTCATCCTGTGCCTGGAACTTCCTTTCCCACTCCCGCCCTTCCGGGTATATGCCCTATATCACTTGTGGGGTTGGGTTCAGAACTCCCAGTTTCGCAACCGCTGTTTCGGTCAACGGAGGGTGTTTCTGTGGTCGGAGGAAAGGGAAGTTACTGGTGACACGGCCAAGTTTGATGGAGTTGAGTTCGTGACGGTCGATGGTCCTGCGGCCCTATCCTCTACGTCCTGACAGTTCTGGGAACGTACTTGTAGCGTCGGCTCGCTTGGTCCTGTATCGTCCACAATGTTGTCCCGATTCGTCTGGTGCACGGGTCTTTTCTTTTCGGTATCTCCCTAAACCCAAAGTCTTCCTTTCCATCTGTCGTACAATCTGCGAGAGAGCCCAATTAAGAAGGAACAGCACGCCGACGTCATGGGAAAATACCATGCGTTCAAGACCTCTTTATCCCAGCCTGACGTCGCAGAGTCTCGAGGAGAGAGTACCACGCCTCTACTTGGAGTTCTGGGCCAAGGTGGACTTCCAAGTGCAGTGGTCACTTGCGGAAATCGCATGTCAGTCGAAAGTTCGCTCCTCTGCCATTTTGGTTCTCGCAGGGATCCAGCATTAAGCTCCTATGGCAGCAATGCATCACCCGACTGGAAGTCCCGCTGACTGCGGTTCCAAGGGGAGGCAATCTCTCATCCCCAGTTGAAGGGCGAATAGGTAGAGCATAGACATGTGCTGGCGTCATAAACAATATGTTAAGACAATGAGGAGAAGTGCACTTGATATCAATGTCATGACAGCGTACTGCGGATGGAGGTGGATGGATTCAACAAGAGCGGATAGATATGGTCTTGCTTTTGACGCCGCAAAGATACTTGATAAGGTATGTCAAACAATGAGAGCGAGAGGCGATATGATATGCTCCATTTGCTGCTCGATACTGCCCGTATCCCTTGCAGGGAAGCCACACCCCGATCTGCCACAATGCGATGCAAGCTCCTCAACTCGCAGACGCTTCGTGAAGACGGACAGGAAGACGCAAGGGCGCAGTGGTGAGACCGTACGCATGGCGCACGATTGGGTCAGTCTCGTAAGTTTCGATGCCGTCAAACTTCTGCAGCGTGCGGACAATAACATAGCCCGCCTCCGTCAGCGCAAACTGCTGTCCGAGGCAGATACGAGGTCCGCCGTTGAAGGGCAAGAATTCCCAGCCCGGCCGTCGCCCAACCCATCTCTCGGGCTTGAATTCTTCCACATCGGGTCCCCAAATGTCTTCCCGGTGATGCATGATGTGGACCGAGTAGTTGACTTCCGTCCCCTTTTTGACGTAAATTGGCGAGTTACCGTCAGGGCCTCCGCCGCGAGGCAAGGTTGTGTCTTTGGTCGAGCGGCGGCTGTTGAAGGGCACAGTGGCAAAGAGTCGAAGTGTTTCCGACAGGACGTTTTGCAGATACGAGCAAGACTTGAGTGTTTCAAAGGTGATGGACTTGGGGGCTTCGTACGTGCCAAAATCCTCCAGTATGGTCTCGCGCAGTTTCTTGAAGACCTTTGGGTGCCTGACCAACAGGTAGAACGTGAAACCAAGCAGACCGGCGGTTGTATCGCGGCCGGCCAACAGAATATTCAGTAGTTGGCTTCGAAGTTCGATGGGGTCTCGTGTTTGTTGTACGAGTTCCTTCAAGAAAATGTACTTCTCCTTTTTCTGACCCTTTTCCAGGTTGTGTTCACTCAACGACGATAGATCGGTGGTTAATGCAAGATTGACATAGTAGTCGGCAAATCGATGGACTTCCTTGCAATTGTCATGAAAGTGCTTGGGACTGTACAACCAATACAGCTCTGCCATTCTTCCACGGACGCCGAGAGCAGTAGTCCCACCATCAAAGCAGGATGCGAATGCCGTCCAGTCCAATTCACCCGGTTTCCGAGTCTTTTGGGTATACCCCGGCAAAGCGGCAACTTGTGAGTCCACACTCTGGCCGAACAGGAACTCGGTGGCAGAGTCAAGCGTCAAACGAAAGAAGAGCGGGCTCAAGTCGACTTGAGCTGTCCACCCGTTTTCGGTGGTGAGATGTCTAAACATGTCCTGGACATGGACTTCTTCCAGTTGTAGGTCGGCGACTTGTTGGCGAGCAAACTGAGGGCGGAGAAGAGTCCGAGAATGTTCCCTTGAATGATATTAACAGGGGTCGCAATATACACACCCATGGGGAAGCCTTCACTCACCATGCTTTGCCATCAGAAGTAAAGATGCCATTGCCCAACATGGGAAAGAAATTGCCGCGGCGTTGTTCTCCAATCTCGAAATCATTGAATTGAGTAGCAAGCATGGCTTGGATATTTTTGGGGTCCGATGTCACGAAGCCCATAGTCCCCAGCATATTCTGTGCCCATGTGGATTTTTTCCCAGTCCTGTTGTTATAGACATCCAGGAGGTAGTTTGGGACAACATGATTCTTGTCGGCCTGGAAAAGTTCCCAGACCAAGTCTGTGCCAAACGGCCATCGGTGAGGGCGCTGCCAGGCTGGTTGGCATCCAAGCTCCGTGGCTTTTCTAGCATGATAGCGCTTTGAGAGGAAAGAGGCCACCAAGAAGTAGACGATCGACAAACCGAGCAGGCCGAGGGCCAGGGTTTGGTAGTGGTTCATGTTGGAACAGAAGCAAAACCGACCGGAATGCGACGCGGTTGACTCGGAGCTCCTTGGATGGCAGACAAGTCACTGAAGAGATGAAGGGAGACGAAAGCGTCGAGAGAGGTCAGCAGTTTAAAGGGTAAAAGGTAAACCTGGTGCCTGATAGCAATGGAAAGCGACGGCAACGGTGGTCCACACCCATTTTGTGCACAACAGGGTTTCAACCCTGGCTCAGGCGGCCATATACGTGGACCTCGATAGTGATAGATCCCCGTGTAGAAGTACTGAGTCCTGCACCCGCCAACTAATCACGTCGTTCTTCCGCTCTCCACTCGCCCCAAGAGCATCTCGGGGGAGGGGCCAGCGCGATATGGGGGGCCGCAGACAAGGCAACCCGATGCCGCTTGGAGGAGTTCTTCAGAACCGATCACATCTTAGCTTGCGTGGAGGTTGCAACTGATGGGGTCTGGAAGCCGTATTCAGCGTGGCTTCCGGATACCGAGTCTCCCAAGTGGCTAGGTGGGTGCTAATCCTCTGGATGATCCACATTGTCTGTACGATACCTAATCGATGACAGAATCCCAGGCTCTTCGGGACCTTCATCATTGGACAGGCGACAAACTCGGAGAGATCAGTTACACCGACTCCACGAGGGCCTCCGCAGAGGCTGGCGGCCTCCCAAGCACTTGAGAAGCCTCAAGTTCGGTAGTGTGAGGGGTCAGAGACTCGGACCGCGAGACTGGCAGAGTGGTTAGTCAATCCGCGATACGAGGTTGTATACCGAGACGCTCAGCATCCGAGGTTGATAAATACCAGTAGTCCAGCCAAGCATCGAGAGCATCATCTTCAAGCTTTGCGGGATATGCGAGGCAAGTCGTGGTGAACCAAAGTAGACGGTCTGAAATTGCGTGGCATGTTGTCGATGATGGTTGCAACCACAAGCCAAGGCTGACACGACGAGCCATTGCCAATATTAGTCAATCAACGCATTACGCCCCATACTGACATTGATATCTTTCCATTTCTGTCGGCTGCTATTACCATGCGTGGCGGATAGACCCCATAGCTCGGTGGTCAGGGGGTAAGTATCAGCCTCTCCACGGAATCATGACTCGGTACTTTCATGAGAGTTGGTATGGCTCTTTCTCGTGGGCGTCAGCAGTTGGCTCTACGAGTGGTCCCGGCAGGAGTCACAAAAGTTAAATGATCCTATGGAGAGGAAATATGCGAACTTGATGCAGTTGGCCAACACCTCAACTGGGTATCTGCTTATTTCATTGTTGGTCCAGAATTGTCCCTGTAACATAATATACACCTTTTTTTTGACATGACAAAAGTTGCTCAAAGTGGAGGATCTAGTAAGATGGGTGGGAAGCAATCCCCAATACTACAGAGACACCCAGGGTAGGGAGCATCATTCTTTGACAAAGTTCTCAAGATCTGTTTGGAGAGGTCAGCACAACCGCAGACTTGCCTGGGTCTAGGTATATCAACTCACCTTCGAGCCACTTGACATATTCTTTCTGCTCCTTGTAGTCGAGGTACTCTGGAAGGAAGCTGGCCAGCTCCTCGTCAATACCCCTCTCTTCCAGATACTGGTGGAGCATTTGCTGGAGTTCGGGGTCCAGGTCCTCGACAGGCGGACCAGCATATAGGCTGCGGGCTTCTGAAGCGTCTTTGGTACTCTGTGCCTCGAGCAGCGAGTCCTTGGGGAAGAAGCAGACGTTTTCGATCTCGATGGTACCATCCTGGGCAACCGCTCGAATTTCGATGGCCTTGTTGCCCGGCTTTGTGATTGTGATGGTCATATGGGCAGGGTATGCAGGCGTAGCATTAGCCACATCGTCGGCTTCTTCTCCCCCTTCAGCTCTGTCGGCTGGTGCAATGCTATCCTCCGGCATAACATCGACTTTCCCTCCTCTTCCACCAGGCTGATTGATGCCTTTCTTTCGCACCTCGAAGTCCGGTTCGTCTGAAAGAGCACCATCTTCGTCGAGGGCATCGAATTCATCTTCGGCTGGGTACTCGGAGAGGTCGGAGACGCTCAATTGGATCTTGATTCTGGTTGCTATTAGCGTCGGCTTGTCACGATCCAGCGACGGGAGGTTCTCACTTTTCATTGCCAAAATCTCGAGTCAGGACAATCTCATGTGAGCCAGGCTTGTCTTGAACCTTGAAGGGGCTGTTCTCGAGAAATTCATTGATGGCGGCTAGTCTATCATCGCTTTGCGACTGGAGCTCGAGCATTCGTTCATTGTTCAGTTTCGCAACGAGCGCCTCGTCCGCTGTGACCTGCTTTAGCAAAATTCTAGTATGTAGTTGCATATGCTTACATTGACCAGCGGGCTCTCTTCGGACAATAGAGGTCGAGAATGCGGGATACGATGGCTTCATCGCTGCTTGCCATTGCGGCCGACGAACTGCGAATCTTGTGATGGACGACAAGGAGCGGACTGCCGGCTGGCGCAGGGAGCTTTTGGGCAATGCCCGGCTGAGCATACGGAATGAAAGCATGTTGGAAGCAGAAATTACAAGGAAGTTCGGCGATAGAGATACAAGAAGAAAGCCCTGGACGGAAGATGCAATACGCAGATAAATGAAGTGGTTCGAGAAAGTTTCCAGCGTAAATTTTGAGCACGAGTCAGTCAAACACGTGATATGCACTTTTCACGAGTCAGGGTAGATAGGAAAAAGGGAAGGTCACACAGCTGCCCTTTCTTTGTTTAGAGCTTAGATCTGACTTGCACTCATCCACACAACGCCGAGTACCTACCTAGGTATGGATTGAAAATAGCTGGTTTGGGCACTCGGGGGACCCATCTAGGACACCAATCTGTAGTATAAGCTCACCATGCTCAGCTTGTTGATGCCAGAGCGAAGCCCATACCACCAAGAATCGGTTCTCCCATCTGGTATCTGCGTCAACTTCCTTCGTTTTCCGCCTTTCCGGTCAAATCCTGAGATTCTACCCTTCAGCCAACACGTTTTGCTGGCCAGTGTCCCCAAAAGTCCTCCTATCTCTGGGACACTTTCTAACCGGAAAGGGCTGCCCTTTTGACCTGTCCAGATTTCCTACTCCTCCAAGTAGTACCGGAATAGAATACCTGCGGCACGGCCGCTCCAGCGGACAGCTACCGTGCTGGTTGATGGTATCTCTCTGGCGCACGTTTCCACGTCGGGGCTCCTTCGCCCATAGAGCCATACCGAACACGCTCCTGATCAGTGGACTGATTATGCGGGGGTTCCACTTCTGAGGTTGTTGGCGCATGATTCCGGCATCCTCTCCATGGAAAAATCGAGTCGCTAGTGGAGACTCTGATGTCCCAGAAAGGATGGATAGAAACAATTCTGTAAGAACCAAGAAAGCCGGCAGTCTTGAAGATGCACTTCCTCTCATGAAAGAGCTTTGGGAGGGAAGCTTGAAGGTTTTATGTCGCCCGATTGCACAACGCGAACAAAGTCCAGCGTGTTCAATCCACCCCACTCTCCCGCCCATCTCTCAACCTTCCTTCGGCTTTCATCATTTCGAAGTTCAGGGACCCAGAACCCGGCACGGAATTCGCGTTCCTCGACTTCTTTTCGCTGGCTGATTCTCTCTTCCTGTTTTGTAGGCGGTCTCCCAGGTCGACGCTGTTGCTTGGCTTCGGCAAGTTCTTCATCCTCACGCTCAATAAAGCTGTAATTTATTGTTATTGCGCAACTTCGACTTCAAACCCAACTCGGCCACATACCTCTGCGTGAGTAGCTGCATTTCTTCGTCGGTCAACGGGCCTGAAGAGCCTTGCAGGGCTGACTTGAACCACGCCACCCGTTCGACTGCAGTGATCACAATTTAATACACAAACACTTCAATGCCATGCGCCAGCCTTACCATAGACTTGGTTGGCTTTTAATGCTGCATCCATCAGCCGAGCCAACTTCTCTTCCCTTGCCCCTGCTTGTCGGAGCCGCTTTGCATCTCGACTATTCTCATGTAGGTCGTTGGGCTTGCCTCCCCGCTTCTTAGATATCTTCTTTTGGACCTTACTGAGAGAGCGAGCCATGTGGATGATTGATGATAGTATGGCAAGTAGGGGCTCCTAGTTCCGTAATATCAGGCCTTTTCCATATGGATTTGTGTGACACTGACACTTGGGATGGTGGAAAAAAATGGTGGAGGTCGGCAAAACATCGGCCCGTTCCAGCGAGGCTGCGAGGCTGCGAGACTCGCAAGGCCCCAGACGCGTCGGTGCAGCTCGCGGCGCGTATTCGGGTGGGCGCTTGCCTTGCCAGCTCAAGTTAGTATGCTATGCAACGCAACTCCTACAACTTTGGAGGTCGAACGTTAAGAGTACACCCAATGGCTGTGGGAAGTCCATCTGCACCTATATCGCCGCTCACTCTTTACAATTACCGCTCCTGTATCCTTCCTCTTCTCCGTCTTGAGGTGCCTGTAGATACCGTAAACAAGCGGTGAGCGCTGGCGTCGGTGCAAAGATGGGCATCAAAGGCAAGCATATTGACTCCGTATGACACAGTATACTAATATTATTAGGCCTGCTGCCCATGCTCAAGTCCATCCAGAAGCAGTGCACCCTCAAAAAGTTCTCCGGACAGACCATTGGAGTCGACGCCTATGGCTGGCTGCATCGCGGCGTGGTGGGCTGTGCTTTCGCCCTTGCCCTCGACAAGCCGACCACTATCCACATTGATTTCGTGTTGAGCCGGGTTCGCATGCTGCTTGACTTCGGAGTTACTCCATATCTGGTCTTTGACGGGGATAATCTGCCCAGCAAAGCAGGAACAAATGCCGCCAGGCGCAAGAAAAGAGAAGAAAGCAGGGCATTGGGCTTGGAACTGCACAAGGCTGGGAAAACCACGCAAGCGCAACAAGAACTTCAGAAAGCCATCGATGTTACCCCTCTTATGGCTCGACAATTGATCGAGGAATTGAAGAAGCTCAATGTCCAGTACATCGTGGCGCCCTACGAAGCCGATGCACAGTTGGTCTATCTAGAACAGAAGGGTATCATCAATGGAATTCTGGCTGAGGATTCGGACATGCTGGTTTTTGGTGCCCAACGGTTATTGACGAAGCTTAATCAATATGGCGAGTTGGTTGAGATTGAGCGGTCGGACTTCCCCATGTGCAGAGACATCTCGCTTGCGGGCTGGACAGACACGATGTTCCGACGCATGGCCATCCTGAGCGGCTGCGACTACTTGCCAAATATTGGCAAATTGGGGTTGAAGACAGCCCATGGCCTTGTCCGCAAGTATACCGACATTGAGAAGATCCTTCGGATGGTGCAGTTGGAAGGGAAGTTGATTGTACCGAATGGCTATTTGGAGCAATTTCGGCATGCAGAATTGACCTTTTTACATCACCGAGTCTTCTGTCCGATTGCACAAAAAGTGGTGTACCTGAACGACCTTGGTCCCGGGATGTTGGATTCAGACATGCCGTTTCTGGGGCCTGATGTGGAAGCTTCCACAGCACTTGGTGTCGCCTGCGGTGATCTTGATCCATTCTCGAAGAAACCCATTCAGCTGAACAGCAAACCGTTGGTTCGCCCGGCCCTGGGAGAGCGCAGGAGCCAGAGCTATGCGTCCGTCCCCGACTTGAAGGCGAAGAAGTCCTTAGAGACATTTTTCAAGCCTCAGCGACAACCTCTCGCTGAACTGGATCCCAACAGCCTCACCCCTTCTCCCTCGCAACAGCGACTGCTGCAACGCAATCGGAACGCGTCTTGGGAACCGAGACTGGTTTCTTCTGCTCCTGCTTTGAGGCAAAGCACCACAATGTCAGTTGCGCCCGCTAGAACAACAGACCGTACGGCTTTCCTGGCTAGAGCTTCTACAATATCGACCTTCCAGTCAGCGAAGAGACAACGACTGTGTTCGGACTCAATGGACCCTTCGCCCACTCGAGAGGTCAAGCAAAGTCCATTTTTCAGTGCCAAGGGCGAAGAGGCCAGTCCTCTGGCCCAGAAGATCCGCAAGAGCAAGAGAAATGCCAAGTCCAAATTCGACATCTTTTCAGATCACTGGGATGGAGAAAGCCTGCCTGAACCTAAAGTCCAGCAAGCGGCGAGTCCGGCCAAAGACGACACGGTGGCAGACTTGAGGGAGCCGGAAGTGCGATGTTCATCTCCGGGGCCTGAAATACACGAATCCATACCACAATCCTCTCCCGCAGCCGGATCTCCAAAGCAGCCTTCGCCATCAGATAAGCCTGAGGGAGGCGGTACCGTAGCTGTGAGGGAAATTAGCAAGGACGATGACCCTGAAGCCTTTGAGGATTTGCTCGAATACCACGTTCGAAAGCAGAATGAGTCGTTGATGAAGACCTTTGCTTTCCAACCTCGAGAGAGCGGCAACTCCCTCACAAGGTCGCTATTCCCTGCGGAGTTGAGGCAGCAGACGCCCTCTTTCCGAACAGAGACCCAGCTGGGTATACCTAGCAAGTCGCCGAGTGCTAGAGACATTCAGTCATCTCGTCGGGAAGTGGGTCTACAACAGACCTTCGGATTCCAACCACTCGAGGTGCAGCAATCAGCTTTGAGGTCGCTGAACAAGCAACGCTCCCCCGGAGCATCGTCTTCAACCGTGATCAAGCGGAGTGAAACATCTACGACGGAGAGGGATACACGTGTCTCAACAGCTGTTTGGCGAAATGCGGGGCGCGGGAGTGAGGACGCGATAATACCAAACAGCGAAGACGAAAGGTCGGAGGCCGGCTCACCAGCGCAGCAGCCCAAGTTTGATCTCAGTTCATTTGCATTTGTACGAGCATAAAGAATTTGTTTCTTAGCTTTAGCGGCATTCTGTCTGGCGTCTACTTGGTTCCCAGGGATGCACTGTATTGTGATGTGGGAGATTTGGATTGGCTCTTGGGGGCGGTGCATTGGGCCGAAACGATGAGCTAGAAGGCCGACGACTATTGGTTACTAGGGCTCGCACGGTCAGGGCCATTGATTGATTATGATAGAAGTACATCGTACTCGGTATGCAATGATTGAGATCTTGGTACAAACCAAGCATGAACGGAAGGCAATGAGAAATCAAGGTTCGAAACGGTTGTGAAAGAAACGGTGAAGGAAAACGGTGAAAAGCGGAGAGCGGAAACGCTACGTCATAAGGCTGCCGTGGCCCGTCCACCCAATCAGTGCCAGGCAGAAACTAGGCAAGCATAAGGTGGGCGGGAGGCTAAACTCAAAAAGGTAAAACCAAAACAGAGGCTAGCCTCGCACCGTCGCCAGCCTTGTCGGCGGTCGCTCCCTGCCACATTTTGTTACACCTGCGCTTTTCCTGCCACCACATTAATCTCTACCAATTCACTCACATTCAACAAAATAGAGCCCAACCTCACGGATTTCGGATACGGCATCTCACTGAACCCCAATCACAGTCATGGCAATTCCAGTCTCGGAATTTCTCCAGGACTAAATCAAGCTACGCCTCTCCTCTGCTCTCCTCTCCTCTCTTCCTTCCTCTTCCTTTACATCTGTCTCTCTCTGCCGCAAAGAAACCCAGGCAGCTAACCATTCTGTCTCTCAGAACAACAACACATCCTCAACCATCTATCGATTGAATACCTGCGGCCGTCAGCACCACCCTACGATTGCTGACGCCTCGACGAAACTCACCTTGACCACGACTTGAGTCCGGCCAAGTGCCACACACTGTTCTCGTGCTGAGCTCCAATATCGAACTCCGTCCTTACGGACGGTAGAACAGATACAAAAGACACACAGCACCGTGGACACAGGTGATCCTAAGAAGACGGCACAATGGCTCTACGCTTTAGGACAGGGTGGAGAAGATTCGTCCCCTTCATAGGCTACCATCATGTCCTCATGATCTTTATAGCCATTGCAATCATCTTACTATGTGAGTTTGATCATATCCCTTGTGGTGCTTCTTCGTGAAATGCTGACACGGCTCCGTTATAGCCCTCCTGCTCGCAGGCTGCTCCTCAACCTCCCCACTGATCCCCGATATCTACCTCATCTCGTTATACTACCAAAAATACCCTCCCGTTTTCAGCTCAGTGCAAGTCGATCCTTCCGTCACCACAGCGATAGCAAATATCGTGGGAAATGCCGACCTGAACGTCCGTGTAGGATATTTCGGCATCTGTATCCGTGTCGACGGAGGAGCATGGATGTGCAATCAAAATTCCACCGCACTGGCCGATTTGGTGTCCATCGATCAGGACCCGTTGAATCTGATTTGGGTAGCCAGCACGTTCAAGAACGCCATTGTCTTTCCATACCTGCTGATTATTGCCATTGTGTTGGCCTTCCTGACATTTTTGCTGCTGGCGACTTTCCCAGGCTGGCACACGTCGACTGGACCAGATGGATCCGAGCACGAGGTCCGACCATTCCCCTCAAGAGCAGTATCTCAGGTGGCGCTGGCCACGATTTTCATTTCGTCTGTGTTTGTGCTGGTCAGTGTGATGTGGCAACACACCGCGGCCGTGGCGGCAAGTACAGTAGCGCAGGACTTGGGAAATGGAAGTGTCAAGTCCGGGGTTGGGACTGCGGCCATGGTGCTAGGTTGGTTCGGCTTTGGATTGCTCGTCGTGGTCACGCTTGGGCTGTTGGTCATGATACTGAGTATCCAATTGCTGGACCGTCTGACCGACGAGGTATGATTTACACTCTCGGAACATATCTTTCTGGAAAATCTGTACTAACTTTCTTACCAGGACTGAGAAATCATGTACAATCCACGAAGTTGAAGAAGAATGTTTTTGACGGAAAAAAGAATGAAGCGGACGATTGGATGTGTAATATCTTCTCCCATTGCGGACATGCGACAAAAGGGACCAAGAATAATCGACATTATGCTTTTTTGTAAAGGGCAGGCCGAAACTAACGGATGGACGGGGAACATAGCAAAATCAACTCCGAAGATTGGCGTTTCATGGTGTGGATAGATTTTTATTGACATGGGCTCAGCATCAATTCAAGCATTTTTCCCTTGCACGACGAGGGCGAATCGATATGGTACGGGATACACAACCGCCACAACAACAACCAAGGCCCCAACATTATCGCTCAACTCCGATACACATACATTGGCTAGTTGGCTAGGGCTTTTGGTGACGGCGAACGAACGACGGGCTTCGGATGGGACGATGGATGGATTCGTGGATCAGCATTCTCGGACATGCATTAGAGGGGGGGTTAAGGGATGTTCATATCATAGTCGCCCCCAATCTGCGAAACCACCTGCAGATGGGAAGTGCAATGGCCATGGCCATGGCTATGGCAAAGAAGAAGAAGAAAAAGCCTTGCCACAAAACTACCTAGGTACAATCGGTCCCGGGGCTGGTGCAGGTGGTTTACTGTACCGAGTACGGGGTACCTCGTATGGTGTGATTGAAATACAAACACGAAGACACACAGAGAGAGAAACCATGACCATACTCGGTACGAGGTACATACATACATGACCATTTTTGTGGTGATTGGATAAGTCCGAATGAAAACGATCCAACGAGCCAAGGCAATAGATCCATATAGTTGATTATGTCTGAAAATGTGTCGAGGGCATCGTGCCCGGGTGGCATACTCTCGTCACAAAGGGGGGTGTCCATCTCTTATGTAATTGATACGAACCACTGTAGACGAAATCTCACGAGGTTTCGCGCAAGAAGTCAGTGCCGTGAAACGCAAATCATATCGATCTCGATATCGGTATCGGTGTCGGTGTCGAGTACTGTGCTTTCAAGCATTCAAGGCAGTCAAGCAGGTCCCACATAGCAGAAGCCAGCACACTTGCCTTCTCATAAGCATTCTCGAGAAAACCAAACCCCAGTAGTAATACTATATGATCAATCCCAGGATCTGGCCTTCAAATGCAAGTCGTGCAGCAGCGTCGGGAACCCGCTGATGGGGAGCGGCGCCGAGCAGTCCTTCAGTCGCACCGCCAGGACCAACAGCTTGCTGCCGCCCTCGGATGACTCCTCAAGGCAGACTGGGACGCGGAAGCGCTGGCCCGACTGTTCCACCACTTTGTCCTTGATGGTGTGGAAGGCTGCGACCTCGGTCCATGGGTCGTGCTGGAGAAGCGCCGACGGGCTTGCTCGGGACATGGACAGTTTAGTGTAGAAGAGGCCCTTGACGTGCGAGAGGAGACGGAGCAGCTCGGCGCTGCCGTGGCGCAGACGCGAGCGGATCGTGCCGTGGAGCTCGGGGGCGGCGCTGTTGTTGCTTACGTGCCGCGTGCCCGTGGGCGTCAGGTTGTTGGTGGACGCCGAGGGCTGGACGGCGTCCGGCTCAAAGTAGAAGAGACTGGCCAGCAGGGCATTGGTAGCATTATCGAGGCGGGCTACCCATTCGGGTTCTCTCATCTGCCGCTGCACCATCTCTTCCAGCTTGGCCATCTTGTTCCAGTGCCACAGGGTGACCTTTTGCAGGTTCACGTCGATGGGCGGGTTGAGCCGGTGTAGCCGGTCACGGATGCCGTCCGTCGCGCCACTGGCGATGAATTCCTGCCACTGGTTCTCCGAGTCCAGTTTGCTGTGGAATGTGCGACAGATCTCCTCGAAGCCGCCGATGCGGATGGCTCGGGGGATCTTGACCTCCGAGTCCTGGATCCCCGTTCCAATCGAGAGGAGAACGTCGAGCGAGGGCGTGTGCTCGGGCCACAGCTTCCGGATCTCCTCCACCGCCCCGGGGGCCGGACAATTCATGTGCAATGCACCGTCGAAATAGAGGATCCCTGTCTCCGCTTTCTTGAACGGGGCTAAGTAGAAAGGCGCAGCTGCCGTGGCCAATCCAGCCTCCCAGATCCGCATTCCCTTGCTTTCGTCGTCTTCGCGCTCAAAGTCGCTGCTGGATGCCAGGTTGGGTCTGTTGTAGCTGGTGATGAGATGTGCCCGTTTCCCAAATTCCTTGGTGGCAATCACCGCAACTCGGGTCGAACATTGGTGATGGCGAGTCCGCGCGGACCCGAAGAGGCTGGTCTGATCACCAAAGAAATCCTTCAGCCCGTTTTCCAGCGGCGTCGAGTCGAACAGGGCTTGGTACAGGCCAAACGACATGACCACGCTCGTTACAAAGTGACCGAGTCCAATCTTGGTGAGGAGACTGCCAGCTCGGGGGTGAACGAACGTGGAAGATGCAAATGATTTGAAGGCCTTCGTCAAGAGGCTTGTTTGTGTGTCGGCATTTCTATCTCCCATGGTACGGCCCAGTGCAATAATACCACCTATGGTCAGGAAGGTCAGTGGATAAGCGTGTCCAGCCCTTGGAGTACCTCAGCTCTAGGTTCGACCTACCTGTGCTGGTTCCGACGACAAGGTCAAAGTAGTCGCGGAAGGGAATCTGCAAGCCCAATCTCTTCTCCATCTCTTGGATAATAGCGAGCTCAATGATGCCCCGAACACCCCCGCCATCCAGCGTCAGTAGGCGGGTTCCAGCGCATCGTGGTCGTTCCCTGATCAAATGCGAATAGTTATCGCCCATCCGTGCACTGCACAGCGGACAGACTTCGAATGTCCAAGCTGATTCAAAGCTCTCCGAGACCCCGCCCAGCTCTCGAACGCACTGGACACAGTATCCGTGGCCACAATGCAGAACATTCTCCGGAACTGCCTGCAAACAAGCCAGACAGGTGATGTTGCTGGTCATCCGAGTCCATTGCTTACAGTATTTCTGCGCCACGCCTTGTCGGACTCTCCTGACCTTGCTTGGAGCAGGTTTGGTCATTGACCGGTGTCTCGTCCTGTCGTCGCTCACAAGGTTCTCATAATGCTCCAAGAACCTGTCTCGAATCACACTTACCAAGTTTGGGTCCAGCTCATGCCTTGGAATGAAATCCCCGTCCGCCCTTTTTCTGGATGCCGACAAATGAAGCCGTTGGTGGGCAGTTGCCGGGCCATTGGTACACAGGTCGTTATCCGAGAACTTATACCCACATGGCTGGTACTTTTCTTGGTATTCTTGAACGGCGGATTGACAGTGGTGTGCCAGTGAGAATTTCTCCTCCTTATCGCCGTCAATCACGCCGTCAAAGATGCTTGCTGGGTCCACCACTATAGAGCCCACTCAGTCGAAGAACGAATGACTAGGGAGCTGTGCTTTCTTACCATGGATGAGATTCCTCATGGACCAGACAACAAGGTTCAGCGCTATCATATCAGCTATCATCGCCCTGGTTTTGACGGACGGCGGTGGCTCCAATGCAAGCCTGAGGAAATTGGCAATATGATCAGAGAATGAATGCGGGTTGGGCTTGCTGATTCTTGCAACCTCGTTGAAATTGAACGCTCTATCATTGGTGCGAAAGTGCTCGAAAGCCGAAAAGAGGATCTGGGAGAGGGATGAGACATTGTACTTCATCCAACCTTTGGAACGCATGTTGATTGCTCGTTGGGAGGCGTCGTCGATCAGGGTGCGCAGTTTGAGGTATTGTGTAAACATGGTCTCGTCCCGGTTTTCCTCAATGTCGTTGACGTGTGGTATGCAGCAGCAGATGGTTCTATCATACAATGCATCATAGAGGTCTTGATTCCGGTAAATGTGCTTGCTGAATTCGGCTTGCTTGCTGTTGTAATCATTGACAAATCTCTGGAGTATGGGCGACGCCTTCCATAGAAAGTCCTGGCGGTTCAGGTACAGCTTCTCGAGTAACTCATTATCGGCAAATTGCTGGCTGTGGCCAAGGGCCCCGTTGCGAACAATGATGAGAGTCTTCCGCGAAGGATAATTGACTGAGTGCATGACCGCCGTTGCCGCCCACTCGAGGGCTCTCACGAGCAGAAGTGTGATGCTTTGATCCTCGTTAGTCACAAAGACCACGACGTCGCTGACAGCATAAAGAAACCTTGCGTAGAATAACTCGGCCCCTTGCTGCCCATCGCGTGCGTAGCTAGCTGCGGTCACAGGCGCCTTGTACAGGACATTTGCCTCGGTGGCGTCTTCTTGATCAGCGGTAAAGCGCTCAGCATTTGTCTGGGTAGCACCAGTGAAGAACCCTTCGCAGTCCGCGAACAAAGTGAAGCCACTGCCAGTTGACTGCGGTGTGTCTATGCACGAGGAGTCCTTGTAGAGATGGACACCCAGCGTCGTTGGGTCTGCCGCATGGTCGACGTGACCCGACCTGGTGACTGGCATCTCCTGTTGCGACGATATGGCGGCCTTTAAAGTCTCGAATCGGCTTTGGTTCGTTAAAAGATTGGAGATGTCGTCATCTTTGATCTGTTGTACATCAAGGTTTCCCAGCAAGAGCATGGCCCTCACCAGCGTGGACTTCCCGACACCCGACTTGCCGATGAAGGATACAAAGGTCGGGAATGTCGCAGCGACCGAGGAAGTTGGGTCAGCAGTTGGTTCACAAAGTGGACCAAATCTATCGTAGACGTAGAGCACCGGCTGGGAATTGCGGTGGCGAATGTTGAACCATCGTGTTGCTGCATTCTGCTCATGCAGCTGCCTCAGTGTCTCTGTCTCGTCCTCTGAGTGAATGATATCCTTGACGAAGAAATGCTGAATTGTCAGGCCAGTTGGGACATGTGACGCTGCTAATCTTGAGCTCTTGGGCAGGTGGCCATCCCAGCAGTGGCCATGGAACCTGCACTCCTTCAGATTGCAATCCTCTTCGTGGCAGTGGACAGAGTAATAGTCCGGGCATTGTCTGCTCTTGGAGCATCGCGCTGCCCATTTCCAGGGAATCGACTTGCCACAATGGCACTTGCATCCCGACATGACATCCTGAGATGGGGTGATGTCGCCCAGAGCTTCTGAGGAATTGCTGTGCCTGTTATCAGCGGTTCTTACCATCCTGAACATCCGGAGGATAACAGGCTCAAAAGCTCCCCTCTAAGCTTGTAGAGGATTGACGGTTAATGCTGAAATGGCAATGCTGCCCATCCCACGCGTACTCACGCATGGGATTCGGCAGGGAACCGGACCATAGCCCGTTCACCATGGTCACACTCTCAACCACCAGCCTCGTTCCTGTCGACCATCAGGCGGCAGGCAGCAACAAAGGACCATCACAGCGCCTCTGCCAAGTCAGAACACGAGCTTGGGCTGGTTCGCGGACCAACATCACGCCTGAAGGTTGCCTCCTGAAAACAGGTTTCACGCTTGAGTCTGGCCGGTGATGAATGGTTTGTGGCTGGCTGAACAACCAGGCTCCCTCACTAACCGTCATCTACCGATCTGTTCGGGCTCTTTGGAGGGAACTTTGGTCTCTGGGAGGCGTCTCCTGGTCCATGCAAAAGGGGAAGCACGTCCTGGCCAAGACGGACCAGCGCTTTCCTGGTCATCCTGCTGAGGGAAGATTGCTTGTTCAGGCATTCATGTAACCGGTGTAGAGCGCCTCGCTTGGAATTCTCATCCAGGCTGAAAGCATGTTAGACAGGAAAGTTGTGTCCAAGGCCTTTGAGTCGTCGGTTCATCCGTATCACAGTCCCAATCACACCGCTAGTACACATCCAGATTATGCCAAGGGCCGCGGGACTTGTGAGCCCCTGGAAGCCCTTTTGAGGCTGAGAGAATACGAGCGAGCACATGGACGAGCCCTCCTTTCCCCCTGCTTCGCCTCGGAACGAAGACAATTACCATTACCCCCTTCGCCTTGTCCTCATTACCCGGTGCCTCCCGTTGTGCAAGGCCCATGCCCTTTGAGATTGGTACAGGGGCCTGCTCTTCGACCTAACCGTGATCGATCGGCTGGAGAGGATGGTCTATGTGGCTCTGTTCTAGAGATCCCCATCCCGTAGACACAGGCATCACGCCTCTTCCTGCGAATTTCTTCGCTTGAATTGAGGGCGGGCTTCATGCTTGTCCGGGTAATGGTCAAACTGGTCGTTATATGGAGGAGTGACAACGCCGCACCAGACCTCTACCAGCTTCATGGCCATCCGGATCGTGAAGGTCATGGTAAAAGAATAAAAGAGACATGCAGATATATCGAGCGCTTGGTCTCTATGATTAAGTTAGTAAGCACTCGCCCCGAGAACCTGTGGGCACGCAAAACTCACCGGAATCGAGCACCCATTGTTTTGTCAACCAGTCTTGAGTACCCGTCGAGACCAGTAGTTGCGTTGCTGGAAAATTCAGCGTCAGGAACAAATCACTCTCTAGGACCTTGTTTACTAGGGCTTACTTTGCAAAAAAGGCAGTAAGTAACATGCCTGTGGCTCCCCCACCAGCGTGGACGGCGAAGATAGCCCGTCTGTCTGCCGGCAAAAGATAATACATGAGCATCCGCAACATCTTGCACAAGATGGCGCCGACGACGCCAAAGACGGGGGCATATTTGACAGGAACCTGCGACTCGTCAGTCCACAACCGGGAAGGAAAACATGAGCCACGGGGTCGCTCACGTATCCGGCGGCGGGTGTAATGGCCACCAGGCCAGCAATTACACCATCACAGAACTCCTGTATTGACGGTGTGAGGTCGGGTTCGGCCACCCTCTTCTTGTCATAGCGGCCCAGGCCCCATTGAACCAGTAATCCTATTGTGCCTCCAGCACATGCCGCAGACTGCGTTGCCAGGCAAGCCGACACAGCGCGAAGATTCGCCCCAAGGGCTGAACCGCCGTTGAAGCCAAACCATCCAACCCAAAGCAAGGCAGTGCCCAATACCATGTGGTTGATGCTGTAGGGCAAAGTCGACCCATCGCGTTGATGCCTTTCTGTGGGATTTTCCGGTCCTGGAGCTTGAGTGTGTCCGTGGGCAGCGTATCCGTTGGCAGCGTATGGTGCTTCTGGAGAATTTGTTCGGAGTTCGACATGGTTATGAGTCGTGTGCTTTTCCACAGACACCCATCTCCAGGCCTTCCAGGTCTTGAGTTTGAAGTTCACGGTCCGTTTTCGAAGGACGACCTTGATGCGCCAATTCGCAGCATCTAGTTGTGAGATAACGGCGAGAGCCGCGACTGAAGATCCGGAGCAGACATGCACAGCAGTACCACCGGCAAAGTCCATTGCTCCCCTGAGTCTGGACCAGCCCAGAGGGTGCCACGTCCACCTGGCAACCGGACAATAAACAAGAGTTGTCCATAAGGTAATGAAAACGAGGTACCTTCCCACACGACTTTTGCCTGCCGCTCCGCCAGAGACCAGGCTTGCCCTGCGCACAAACATTAGCTCTCGACTTCGACGATTCTCCAAAGAAGACTCACGTGAAACATGCGAACATGCCTTGGTAGAAGACATAGACCATTTCTGGAATTTTGGGGCCGGTCAGAACTGATGAGTTAGGACCTTGTATGCCGACTGGTCGAGCGGCGACATCGATATAGGCATTTGCTTTGGTATCGCCGCCATACCAGGAGACGCCGTGCAGCGCGGATGCGTTGTATATCGCTGGAGAGAAAGCAAGCGTATATCCCCACATATACCACTATCTATCATCAGACACAGCGTTCCTTCGGCAAAGGACCTTATACATTCGAAACTTACCACACATCCCACGACACCGGTAGTGATCAGAGGCAGACGCACTAATGTGAGCGTAAAGTCTCGCTTCGAGACACCAGAGAAGTGCAGACAGAGCCCGGGGATCATGAAGAAGACCAGAGCAGCTGCCACCATCATAAACCCGACATCAGCTCCCTATGGCCAAGTCAGAAATGGGAGTCCCTAAAAGCAAGCCATGCTACCATGGAGAACTTTCCTGAAAGTAGAGCTCTGGATGTGATTTCAACTCATCGTAAGTCACCGTGACGTTCAATCGAGGGGAGGCTGGCACAGGGCCAAAATTGAAAACCTCTTTGGTTGCCATGTCTTGCTTTGTTCGTTGGACATGCAAGTGAGGATTCCTGTTGTGGCAGTAGCAAGCCTAGGACGGAGGCTCATATATGCGTTCGGCGGAAAGTAGTTCTCAAGGAGAAGAATCCAGGCTCTGGGTCGATGATGCCAACACCCGCCGTTCCTACTTGGTTAGCAATAGTCTGCCAGTCTGATCCAGTCTCCGGAGCGCAGCATGGCTGCCTGTTCGGTTCGTTATTGGGCGGAAACATGCTTAGGGGCGCGGTGGCCAGCCTCTTGTAACTAGGCAAACACTTCGCCTCCACGGATGGTGCGCCCTCGTGAGTCCCAGAGGAAGCCGTTGGACTTGTCGTCGAGTGAGCAGGGGGGTTCCAGCCCGAATCATCAAGAAATGTCTCTCCGAGAAACTAGTTCTGGAGGAAAAGTGCCTCTATCAGCGGCGAGGCTTGTTGAGCAACCGGCTGCCTGGCACTTTCGACGCCTTGCAGCTTCTGCAACCCCCCTTTGTTGTCAGTTGGTGTCAAGCCACCACTCGTGCAGGCGGCTCTAATCCCGCGTCAGAGCCAATAGCATGGTCGCGAGACGTCTTCGCTTCCTGAAGGTGCGTCCCCTCCCAATGCCAGCAGCTTAGTCGCCATCACCTCCGGATTCATTAACAATCTCGCCCGGCGTCCCACACGCTTGTCGTTCTTATCTCATCGTCTCCTATCACAAGTACTTGTAGATATCTTCATGCGGTCGGCTTTCTGAGACACCTTGTTCATAAAAAGAATGAATCCTGGGAACCACCACCCTGACAGCGCCCAACCACGACAAGTGTATACCTTTAGGAGACAGGGATGGCCCATGGGAGAATCTCCGTCATTTGAAGAGGATTTAACTGAATCGGATGGGAATGATCCACAACAGCAGCAACACCTCACCAAACTTGTTAAAGACCTTCGAGAGCGGAAAGTGGAAGGGCTGGACGGCATCAAAACGTATCGGTTGCTTCACCAGTGCATCTCCCAAAGAGACCCTTCTCGTCTACTCCCAAACAATGGTAGTGGTATGAGCGCCGGGTCTGTCAGATATGTCATCCACCACTTGACTGCAGGGAACGACGCCCCAGACTACAAGCACCAAGAACGCTTCCTGAAATGGATAACTCAGATATGCATCACGATCTGGGTGTATGGATGTGAAAGGGCAGACTGGCAGGAATTGAGACGCAGTGCCAGCGACTCTATATTGAGTGACGATTTTACGCCATCTGCGAATGAGGCGTCGTACCTTGCCATCATCGCGTTTGTCCTCGGTGGGGATTTTGACCAGAAGCTCGCGGAATATGTGGATGCTGTGGTATGGAATTCGAAAGTCGAATACGCTTGCGAAGTAGAACCATTGCGAAATACCATCAGCCGTCAGTGCTTGGCCCCCACTTCCCTCTCTCCCCCTTTGCCTGACAGTGGGAGATATGCGCTGACTTCTTGAAGGCGAGCGACAAGATTTGGTCGAGTTTATGCGCCTGAGTTTCTCGGGTGTTATGCAGAAGTTAGCGTACTGCGGCGACAAACGACTCTTGTCTCTGGGCCAGAAGCTTCATACCCGTTTGAGTAAGTTGGGACTGGATCTAACGAGACCTTTCGCCGGCACTCAGGACTTCAACCGTGCTCAATACCCGGCAGCCCTTGAATCCATGTTCCTAGAGGCACTGAGAGCAGAACAAGAAGCCTTGGGATTTAGGCACAATGCTAGGGCCGGGGATGGTGCCAATTCGCAGCACTGGAAACCTGTGCCGAGGAGGTTCGGCAGTGGCGAAGCACTCGTGGCCGATTTTGCAGACCTTTTCAGAAGGAGTAGACGAGAGTCTGCTCAGACACAACTAGAGAATATCCTCAGGGATGCAATGAGCGAGATAGCAGAGCGGAGGAGGAGAATTGTTGATGCTGTCAAAAAGCTGACAGAGACGCGAAGCGGAAGAGACACAGGAAACGCCATGCAGGAGACAGAATCCCTGGCTGAAGAAGGGCCTGCCTACCATGGAATGAATGGAACAGCAGAGATATGATGCTGGTCAATCCCGGTCAAGAAGGGGTAACGGGGGTTAGGTACCTACCTAGTTCTTGCATGGGGAGTTCTGAGGCCAATGGGGAAAAAGGACAAAAGTTGGGCTGCTGGGACGGTGATACTAATGTTTATATATGTGGACATGTCGTTCCAAAGATCTTCCATGTCGGCCCCTCAACTGCAGGGGCGTCTTGAATTCACAAACGTAATGAATTTTCCATAAGGAGCAAAACATGATCAATAGAAACTCCCCAATGGCCTGTCGAAGCACATTAATCCCTGGCGATAATTTGCCAGTGGAGGCCGTTGTGCGTCACCGTATAAGACTGCGGTAGAGCAAATGGTCGCCGGCACGCTTAAGCTTCCCCTGAGCAGGGAAACACTGCCTCCGCTATCGAGGACGTCAAGCAATGTATGCCAACCGTCGTGGGGAGCGCAATGTGCAGGCGGCATTCTCACACAGTCGTAGGCGCCACAGTTGGAGACATTCAAGCTTGCTGTGACTGAAGGTAGTGCGGAGGAGTGATTCGACCCCATTCACACTGTCGGGATATCCAGGCCACTGATCGGAATTTCTGCAGAGTCAAGTCAAGAGTCGTGAAGGACAAAGCGCGTCAAGGACGACTACCTTCATCAACTTTGGTACGAGCTCCGTCGAAAAACTTTTGGGTAAGCAGGGCTGCAGCCACGCTAACGTTGAGACTGTCAATCTCTCCAATGTCAGGTCTGGCATTGGGGATCCCCGCCATACCATCCATCATTGTGCGCATGAAGTCTCGAATGCCGGTCTCCTCATTACCGAGAATCAGGACGCAAGGATGTTTCGAGAGCGCGCCCTCGACGTCCAAGGATTTCTTGCCTTTTTGCTGCATGATCCGCCGCATCATCCCGCCGTCAGTTTCTGGTGCATCGGCGGCGAAGAACTTCCATCCGTTCTTCCGCGAATCCCTGATGAACTCCCTCTCGTTCTTGATATGAAGAATAGGCATGTATTCGAAGGCACCTGCGGACGACTTGACACTGTTGGTTGTTATGGGTGCAGTGCCGTGCTCAAGGATGAGGATAGCATCAACCCCGAGAAACCATGCCGAACGAACAATAGCACCAAAATTGCCGGTGTCCGTAATACAATCAAGCAAGAGCATGAAAGGATACCGAAGAGGGTTTCGGACAGACGGAATTGTTGCTGTGCTTCCAGATGCGCCAAACACGGTATTGATCTCTCGGTCCTCTTCAGATGCCCAACCGACGGTCACAGCGACAGGGTCAGGCGAATTAGCCACGGGTAACAAGCTAGTCACAGGTAGCTTCGGAATTGGAGATGCCTCTAGAATCCAGCCATTATGTGGTCGTCCATCCGATGCTTTGGCAAACACTCCTTGCCAGCGAGGTCCTGACACTGCCGTAACGGCTATTCCGGCCCTTTCAGCGAGGCTGTGGATTTGCTTGTGTGTTTGAATCTGCTCAGGAGACTCTCTGGGCTGGAGAGCTTTGGCTCTCTTCGTTTCTTTGCCGTAGCCTGGAGGAAGTAGTCGATAGAGCTTGTGGAGTTTCCGTCGCCGAGCTTTCAGAGCAGACAAGACAGAAAATGTCCCGTAAAGAAATTCCGATCCAGCTGTTGTGTAGGGGATGGAAGCTGGAACTCCGTTGCCAGAGCGTGCGGATTTTATGCTTTTCAAATCCTGCCCTGGCTGTACAGTCCTAGGACCCCTGCGTTTTTTCTGGCCTCTTCGCCTTTCTTCGCCTGGTATGATTACCACCTTCTTCTCTCCATCCTCTCCGCCTATACTGAAAGTGTCTGACGTATGGCCTTGATCTTGCTGAGGGCCCGCAGTAGGCTTTGCATATTGCTTTTCCAGATTGTTCGTACTTTGCTGCGCTCTCCGAATCCCCTTTTCAATTGCACCGGTCAGGGAAATGCAGCGTGCAGGTTGGAGCCAACGGGTAGGTCTAATCGCGAGAGCGGCGGGCACGACATGACGAGTGAATTGTAGCATTCACGAAGGGGATGACGCTTGAAAGGCGAGCGTTGATCGAGTTGCGGAGTGAAGGAGAAAAGTTAGCGTGAGTTGGAGAAATAAAATCACAATTACTATGTATGTACTATCTAGTCGGTTGGCGACGCGGAGCGCGTTCACCCACTCACTTTCGACGGGCAACTTGATCTTCATTGACTGCGATTTCTCACCACGCTCTCATCCTTTCTGCATACGCTTGCTGCCTAACCCAGAAGCCATGTACGATAGAATGATCTTCGACGGCCTCGATTCTTTCGAAAATCGCACGATCCGGTCTCTTGGTCCCGCTTCTGCTCGCCAAACTCGACGAACTTGATGCCTCGCAGGTGCCTGACTGCCTGCTTACCCGTGGACCGAGGGGCTACTGCCAGAGATGGAGGATATAGATTTTACGACATGGATGGGCAAACCGCCAGAGAAACCAAGCAGGGTCGACGAGCCCGTGGAAGATGCCTCCAGCCAACAACTAAATGCGCAAGTCCGACAGACAGAGCTGTCTCTCTCGGACGAGTCTAGTGAAGCCGGAGATATTTTGCACGATGATGGGAACGCACACCAGAAAGACTACGGCAGTCATGTTTCCTCAGAAGAGCCAACCTCGGATCAAGAAGTTGAGAATGGTGGTGATCTGTCAGTCGGCCTATTCCAAAAGCGTTTCTATATCGACGTGCCCAACCTGTCGGAAGAGGAGAAGGAAACGTACGAGTATCTGCCAGGACATTTCTCTGTGGACAAGGTACTGTCTGAGCATAAGAAAAATACCTATGTTGTCAGGCTTGGAAGTGGTGAGCAGAGTATTGTACGTCGATCCCCTCTTATGACTTGGGTCGCATTTGAATACGACCTCTACTTACATCCTATTTTCCTATCCACTCATCTCTCACTTCTCTTGCCTTGCCTCTCACACCTTCACTCCTATTCCTCACATCATTCTCTCTAATCCCTCGTCACCACACCTTCCTCGTGACCTCACCAGCCGCTGACATGTCTGCTCCCAAGGTCTCTGCGCGGGAACTTCGAGACCTTGACAATGGCTACGATGCATTGCAGGAGTTTGAAGCTAGTGTTGCCTCGAGCAGAGGCAGACGAGCTTCACGCAAAGACCCGAGCATGATAGACTGGACGACAATACCACTCTCAGAGTCGGAAGAAGAATCAGGTCCCAAGAGACGTCGTAAACAACACGACAGCGAGGCCTCCGAAGGAGAAGAGGGAGGAGATCTGTCGGAGGCGGACGATGAGAGTCTCTCTGGTGAAGATCTCGTGGAGGGCAGACGCTCTGCAAGACTCAGCAAACTAAGAAAGTCAGCATATTTCAACCAAGGACTCCTCGAGCTTGAAGATGACTCCGACTCTCGTACCACAAAGAGACACGGAAGATCACGTGCCTCTACACAGCGACCTACAAGATCATCTACGCGAGGGATTGCACATCCTCAGCGCAGCTCTAGGTTGAGACGCGACTCGTCTTCGGAAGTGGAGCTTCTTACTGGAACACGAAGGTCCGAGCGAACAAAGACCAGACCGAAACGCAGCATGCGAGAACGCCAAGAAGACGAGATCTCAAGCTACGAGGGAGAGAAGGCGGGTCCTAAGGTTGTCGGCACGAAGGAGCACTTCAGCCGGATTCCCGACAACGATCCTTTCAGGAGAAGACACCGGCAGGAGTGCGACACTTGTTACGTCAAGGGAGACGATAATGTTAAAGGGCCTTTGGTCTTCTGCCAGGGCTGCACAAACTCATACCACAAAGCCTGCCTTGGGTTCCGTGGGACCAGAGATCATCTGGTCACCAAGGTTGGCGAAGATCTGTTCGTCCTGCAGTGTAAGCGTTGCATTGGGCTTGCCCACGAAAAGGATGAAATGGCGCCTCATCAGGGACGTTGCTCGGGCTGTCGTGAACTGGGGGAATTATCGAAACCGTTTCGTGGTCGTTTGACCACTCGTCAAGAGCAACTGCAGAGAGAAGAGAATGGAGGAAGAGATCCAATCACCATTGTCGAGTCCAAACTCATTAACAATGTCGGCAATGTGATGTTCAGATGCTCGCAATGTGCACGTGCATGGCATATGCATCATCTTCCCGACCGCAAGACAGCACATTCTCTCGATGACGAGGAGGAAGAGGGTATGGTAGATGATACGCAACTGGCGCAGAAACGCTTTGAGCTCTATCACCGTTCATGGATCTGCAAAGACTGCGTTGAAAATCAACATCAGATTACGACTCTTGTGGCATGGCGGCCTATCGATATTGACACATACGCGCCAGGAACTGGTGTGATGGAGATCGCGGAAGATGATAAGGAGTACCTGGTCAAATGGAAAGCACAATCCTATTTTCGGACCACATGGATGCCAGGAGACTGGATCTGGGGCATCGCTACGCCAACTATGCGCATTGCGTTCTTCAAGAAACCAGAGAACCAACTGCCAAAACTGACGACTGCGGACGCAATCCCGGAGGAGGTTTACCGAGTCGATATTGTTTTCGACGTGCGCTACTCGAGCGTTGTACGCAACAGTACCAAAGAGATAGACCTCGCGCGTGTCAAAGAGGTTGACTCTGCATTCGTCAAATATAAGGGTCTTGGCTATGAAGACGCTATTTGGGAGAAGCCGCCAGCCTACGCCGACACAGAGCGATGGAATGATTTCAAAGCCGCATACGAGGATTATGTGATGAAATTGCATATGTCCATACCTCCTCAGACAACACTAAAGCGCCATCTGACGCAGATCCGAACGTTGGACTTTGAGACCAACCTAATCAAAAAGAAACAGCCGACGATCGTGACCGGTGGAGAGTTGATGCGTTACCAGTTGGAGGGTCTTAACTGGCTCCTCTATCAGTGGTTCACTAATCAAAATGCCATTCTGGCCGATGAAATGGGGCTGGGCAAGACCATTCAGCTTGTGGCTTTCTTTGCTACGTTGGTCCAGGATCATAAATGCTGGCCTTTTCTTGTGGTGGTCCCCAACTCCACATGCCCCAATTGGCGACGTGAGATCAAGAAGTGGGCGCCTTCTCTCAGAGTTGTCACATACTACGGGTCTTCTGTGGCGAGGAAGCTGACCCATGACCATGAGTTATTCCCCAAGGATAAGGAGGAAGATTCTCATGGACCGCCGAAGAAGAAATCTCACGAGGTTAAGGACATCAAGGCTCATATCGTGGTCGCATCCTACGAGTCGATTGTTGAAGAGAAGACTCGGAAAAGTCTGATGAGGGTGCCCTGGCAAGCCCTTGTTGTCGACGAAGGACAGCGGTTGAAGAGCGACCGGACACAGATATACGACATCCTGTCAAAATTTCGCTTCCCGTTCAAAGTGTTGTTGACAGGCACACCCCTTCAGAACAATGCTCGGGAGTTGTTCAATCTCCTGCAGTTTCTCGACAAGAGCATCAGTGCCGCCGACCTTGAAGCCAAGTATGCCAACCTCACACAGGAAAATGTGCCTGAATTGCACACTATGCTTCGAAAATTCTTCCTTCGCCGCACCAAGGCACAGGTGTTGACATTCTTGCCTCCCATGGCCCAGATCATTGTGCCCGTCAGCATGTCGACCGTTCAGAAAAAGGTCTACAAATCCATTTTGGCCAAAAACCCGCAGTTGATGAAGTCGATCTTTGTCCGCGACAGCAACCTCCCCCAAAAGGAAAGACATAACCTGAACAACATACTGATGCAGCTGCGCAAAAGTCTGTGCCACCCCTTCGTTTACAGCCGTGAGATTGAGGAAAGAGCGGTTGATGGTGCGGTGTCGTATCGCAATTTAGTCGAAGCGTCCTCCAAGTTGCAGCTGCTCGCCATTATGCTTCCCAAGCTTCAAGAGCGTGGACATCGAGTCCTCATGTTCTCACAATTTCTTGACAATCTGGATATTCTGGAAGACTTTCTTGACGGACTCGGGATGCAACATCGTCGGCTTGATGGAAGCATTTCTGCAGCTGAGAAGCAAAAGCGGATTGACGAATTCAATGCACCAAACTCGCCTTACTTCGCCTTTCTGTTATCAACGCGAGCGGGTGGAGTCGGCATCAACCTCGCCACTGCCGACACGGTCATCATTCTCGATCCAGATTTCAATCCGCACCAGGATATCCAAGCACTTTCCCGAGCTCACCGCATTGGTCAAAAGGAGAAAGTGCTAGTCTTCCAACTCATGACGCGAGACAGCGTGGAAGAGAAGATCATGCAGATTGGTCGAAAGAAGATGGCACTAGATCATGTGCTGATCGAGCGAATGGACAAGGAAGACGATGCAGGGGAGGATCTGGAGTCGATTCTTCGGCACGGCGCGGAAGCCCTGTTCCAAGATGACAGCGGTGCGCATGATATTATCTATGACTCGGCATCAATTGACCGTCTCCTTGATCGGACGCAAATCGAAGACACAAAGATCGACGAGGAGAAATCGGCCGAGTCACAATTCAGCTTCGCTCGAATCTGGGCCAATGACAAATCGGCATTGGAAGACGATTTGCCGGACCGCACAGGTCAGAGTACGCCTAACCCTGGGATCTGGGATAAAATATTGCAAGAGCGCGAACGACAGTTTGCTGAGGAGCAAGCCAGGAAAGCTCAGGCATTTGGACGAGGCAAGCGAAAGCGACAGGTAAGAAAGATTCGATACTGTAGTGGTCTCGAATCCCAAGCAAGCACGGGAATTTTGCTAACATGGTCAGAACGTCGACTACGGCCTCGGCGACGGCGACAAGGGAGAGCCGGACTCGAGCAAGGTCAAACGTGGCGTCAAGGCCGCAGACCCCGACTACAGAGCCCCAGAGCAACAATCTGAGGATGATGACGATGCAGAGATCACAGAAACTGACCTGGAGTCCAAGCCACGACCGAAGGTTCAAGGTAGGATGCTCAAATCTAGTCCGTAAAGGTGCCGATACTGATGTTGACATTCACAGCGCGGCCCTTCCAACGAGTACGAGTTCCCCTTGGACCAGCACCACATTTCAATGGCGACGGAGCTTTTGACTTTAGACCGATCCATCCGATGCCGGCGGTGCATCATTGCTCTGCGTGCAATGAGCAGCATCCCATGGGTTGGTGCCGGTTGAAGTTGGCGGGTGTTGAACACTGCGGGCTATGTGGCATTGCGCATCTCGGGCACTCTCGAACGTGTCCACATCTGAACAACGAGACTCAGGTCATGACCTTGCTACAGACGCTCAAGGAAAGCACAGAAAGCCGGGAACTAATCGACCAAGCCACGAAATACCTGCGCATGGTGAGGGGGGATCTGGTGCAGCGCAAACGGGCTCGGGAACGCAAAGAACAGGAGACTCAAGTCCAACAATATCCTCCGGCGCAACAATATCCTCCAGCCCAGTGGCAGCAGCCACTACAAGACGCTGGACCACGAACATGACGAAGCGTGCTATGATGATATGGCTGGCACGGTTTACGAGTATAGTGCGAGCTGGGCAACATTGACATCAGCTGGCAGGGAGTACAGTGGACAGACATGATTGCCGCTCTCGACGAAGAATAGAGTTTGCTGCTTGACGAATCTGAGCAATGCGGCGGACTCCTCCATCATAGTAAGAGACACAGATACATGCAAACAGTGATACCCCCAGATAGCTGCAGCTGGTCTAAGTGAGAGATTCATTCAAGCCCCGGACGAAGTGGCTACAAGGAACGAATTGAGGTTGCTTTGTGATTCTTTGTTTGCGTATTTCCTCTCTTCAGTACACTTCGACTTGGCGTCGCAGGAGAAAGGGGAGATGGCCATGAAATGCGACGATGAAACGCAACATGTAACGGGGCCCGATGGTGAAGCAGATTGACCGCCGTTGGTATGTTTCCAATTGCGGAAGGCGGCAAAGCCGAGAGCCGAATGCGAGACACGATGACGTCGTTTCCCTCTGCTAACTCTTTCGGGTTAGGCGTGTGGGAGTGAGAGATTGAGAAGCAGTAGATCAGTTTGTGGGGGATTGTGAGAAGGATGGCTCGTAGTAATAATAAATAACAATAACAATCAGCAGCAAGGCAGAGTTCTACGTGTGGGTGAATCAGCCTCGTCAAAGAGCCGTCTTAAGCGATGGGCTCTGTTGTTTTGGGTGGGTTTGGTGCTGGGGTGCTTGGTGTTTGGTGTTTGGTGTTTGGAGCTTGGAGCTTGATGCAATTTCAATTTCCTTTGACCACGAGCTGCTGCGCCTCCTCACGCGCAAGCCCAAGGAAGATCACTGGGCGCCCACTGGGTGACCGTGGTTGGTGGGTGGTCAGGGGCCAGATCCCAATTCCGCTTAGCGCCCGTGCCATCTGCATTGCTTGGCAAGGATCTGGCGTTTTCGGGGGGCATCCCTGGACTCTGCAGCGGGTGTGAAGCTTTGTCTGGCCTCCCTGCCTGCCACTCACTGGCGCTCTCTTTCTTCTCCTTCGGCTTGCATCCCCTGCCACCCTTCCCGGGCCCCTTGTCTTCCTGCGCCTCCCCCCCCAAAAACTGCCCCCCTCCCCAATAATTCGCACTGCTACTGCCCTATCGTCTCTCGCCGACGCAACCCAATTCATCCTTCGTCCTCCCCCAAACCAAGACACTGCTACCCGTAAACAGACACGCAACAAGGTACAGGCGGAGTACCGTAGTGCCGCAGAGTCCACCAACCCGATCAACTCCGGTTACAGCCAGTGTCTGTGGGTGCCTGGATCCCAAGGCCCGTTGAGGTTGTGGGCTCCACGCGGTTCTAGCGGAGCATCAGAGCATCTCCTGTTCACATCCTGCAGGCTGCGTGTCAAATCTCGCAGCTCATCCTGTTTCCAGCCTTCGTCACCACTCAACCCTCCTTCTTCACCAATTCACGCTCGCTATTCACCCTCGACATCCCCCCGGCACTCGACACCAAACCGTGCCTTCAATTCTCTTTGACATTTTCATTGTCACTGAAAGAACTGAACGGCGACGACGACGACGACGGCCAACAACTCTCGCTCTTTTCCTCGCCTGCACCGCAGCCCCTAGAGTTTCCATTCGTTCCAATTCCCGGTTTTTTTTCCACCCTTCCAACCTCCTTCGCAGATCTCCATGACACAACCGACCACCCTCCTCGAATAACTCTACCTGCCATTGTCGACCTCACCACTGAAGAATAAACCATAATTGCTTCTCTGTACGCCGAGTACATTACCTGATCATCGACTACTGAGGAAGGTGTTCGCCCTGGTTGGCGCCCTGAGTTCTCCTGCATCCGCCACTCTCTCTCACCTCAACATCCGCGTCCCGTCGCAGACGCCAACAGCGACCTATTGCCCAACATGCGACCGCAAACCTCACTCTCGTACCTCCTCTCCCTCTTCGCCGCCGTTTCATTATCGCCTCTTGCCCTTGCGGAGAACATAATCGAGTCAAACTCGCTGAATTCTTGCAAGAGTGGCTCCAATTTCACAGCAACCCTGTTCAATGTTGCATACACGCCGTCCAACAGCAGCATCAGCCTCAACATTAATGGTGTCTCGTCCATTGTAGGAAATGTAACGGCGCAGTTGGAGGTTATTGCCTATGGATTCACCATTCTCAACGAGACTCTCGACCCCTGTTCCATGGATCTTTCGGGCTTCTGTCCCATGCAGACAGGTCAAATCGACATCCAGACAAATATCGACGTTCCGTCGGATGTTGCCAAGCAAGTTCCTGGAATCGCGTACAGTGTGCCAGATCTGGACGGTGTGGTTCGTGTCTATGTCACTTCTCTCGACACGGGTGAGGAGATTGCTTGCATGGAGGCTGATCTCTCCAATACCAAGAGTGTATACCATCCAGCTGTGGGCTGGGCCACGGCCGTTATTGCCGGTCTGGGTCTTGTTGCCGCTGGTTTGACATCTGGGCTCGGTCATCCTAACACTGCTGCTCATGTTGCTGCTAACGCTGTGTCGCTCTTTGGCTTTTTCCAAGCCCAAGCGGTCATTGGCATGACCTCTGTTACTATGCCTCCGATTGTGCAATCCTGGACCCAGAACTTCCAGTGGAGCATGGGTATCATCCGTGTTGGATTTCTGCAGTCGATTGCAACGTGGTATCAGCGGGCCACTGGCGGAACTCCCACTACCTACCTTTCCACCCTCAGCACATTTTCGGTCCAAGTGCAGAAACGCGCCATCAAACGCTCTCTGGACGTCATGACTACTTTTGCCGCCCAGAACCTCCGCTATTTGGCCAAGCGTCAAAGCTCTGCAACCACCACTGCTGTCGCGAACGTCAAGGTCGTTCGTGGAATCGATAGAGTTGGTTTTAGGGCAGGAATCGAACAGACCAACATCTTCATGACTGGTCTGATATTCTTCGTCTTCATCCTATTCTTAGTTGCTGTCTTGGTGGCCCTGACGAAGGTCGTTCTCGATGGCTGCGCCAGAGCAGGGTGGATGAAGTCTGATAAATTCCTCGAGTTCCGAAATGGCTGGAAAATTGTCATCAAGGGTATTCTTTTCCGATTGGTGAGTACTGCTAATCCAATGTAAGGGCCTCCCGTTGCTGACAGGTACACACCAGGTTCTTCTCGGCTTCGTGCAGATGTCCGTTCTCTGCTTATGGGAACTGGTCGAGCGAGACTCGGCGGCTGAAGTTGTCTTGGCCTTGATTGTCTTCATTTCCATGGCTGTCGCCTTGGGCTGGGCGTCCTTTAAGGTCATTCAACTCGCAAAGAAATCGGTTGCCATGCACAAGAATCCGGCCTACATTCTCTATTCTGACCCCGAATGCCTCAACAAGTGGGGATTCCTCTATGTGCAATACCGCGCCACCGCATACTACTTTGTGGTGCCTCTCCTGGGCTACATTCTGGTCAAGGCCATCTTCATCGCTTTTGCACAGAAATCGCCCGTCGCTCAAGCCGTAGGCTTGGTCATTGTCGAGGCGGTGGCACTGATCGCTGTCAGCATCCTGCGGCCCTTCATGGACAAGAAAACCAACATTTTTAACATCTCTATCGCCTCGGTCAATTTCCTCAACGCCATCTTCCTCCTCGTCTTTTCCAATGCATTCGGACAGCCGGAGATGGTCTCGGGTGTCATGGGCGTCATCTTTGCCTTCTACAACGTCGTCTTTGCGGCCGTTTTGCTGATCCTGGTGCTCATTGCTTCCATCTACGCCATCGCGTCCAAGAATCCAGAAATCAGATACCAGCCAATGCGCGATGATCGAGGAAGTTTCATCAAGTCCCAAGCTGCGCTCACTACCGAGTTGGACGCGCTAGGTGCCACTGCGAGAGGAGACGGCAAGAATACGTACACCAACGACAAGGGATACGATGATGATGCTTCTTTCTCCAGCGACTCGCTGAAACATCAATCTGAAATCTCACAACGACCCATGTCCCAAACCAACGCGGCCAACCCTCAGCAAGACTTTAACACACCAATGTATCCCAGCGACCAGCCGGGACGACGTGGTCCTCCGCAGTCGTATGAACAACGACAAATGTACAACCAGGGCTACAACGCTGGTGGTGACTACGGATACGGTGGGAGACCGACAACGACATCCTCGCAGCCGTCTTTCGATCGAAGCATGAGCAGTCTCGCCAGTGGTGGCTACGGGCCCCCGCCTCCTCGTTCCGCCCAAAGCGGATATCCTCCGCAACAAGGTTTCCGGCAACAAAACAATGCGAGTCCCTGGCAACGAGGGGCGGGATATGAGTGACTACACTCGGGCCGGGCAAATGTAGCGGGGGACGGAAGTGAACAGACAGCGGGAAACCACCAACATCTCAATCCGAATTCGAGCCAAGACAGGCGGGGACGGCTCGAGATGAGCGAGATGAAACTGGAAAGTGGCTATTGGGATAGAGATTGGTGGACCCGTGAGTACGCTAAGGGCTAGACATACTCAAGCTGGGAAGACTCCCACACGGCGATGAGGGAGGACATTCCCAGTCTAAGAGGGTCAGCATGTGATGAGACATGAAACTGAATATTTTTCTGCATCCACCGACCGTCGACTGCATCTTGCGCGCTTGGAATCACCAGCCCATTTTTTCTCGCTGATCTTTCAGGTTATGGCTGTTAGAGCTGTGAAAAGACTTGCAAGCATTGAGAGGGGGGCCCTTTTTCAGGGAGGTGCATTATAAGGAGCATCCCAGCGGCGTTTCTATGTTAGCCCCCACATTTTTTTTTTATGTACGAGTACTCGATCAAGTACCATGGAAGAAAAAAAGACAAAGATGCAAATCATAACAAAGAGAGATGATTACACCTGACCTCGCGATGGAATTGCTCTCATTACCTCGTACGTCGATCATCCTATAGGTAGTTCGTGGATTACGTGCCCCAGCGACCTCGGGGGTCATACGAGAAGCGGCGTAGGGTATAGCAAATAATAACAATATCGCGTATGCTCGGTACGGGTTTCTCGTAGCAGCGTTGAGTCGCGAAACCCATCAGGCGAGGAAAGGGTTGTTGTTCATGATGGATCCGCATCCACCGCCACCGCCCCCTTCAAACCCAAAGACCTGCGACAAGTCCCAGTCGAGCATGGAATCGATCAGCTGCTGCGAGTTTTCCAGCATGTCCCATGCCGAAGAAGTAACGGGGAGTGGTAGTGCTTCCTCTCTGTTGTCCACCGCGCCGACCTCTCCACCGGGACAAGCTGGCACTGGCGGCCCAGTCCACGACGGCAATCCATCCACCTCGGCCGCGGGAGACACAGCAGCAGCAGCAGCAGCAGCCTCGTACGGCCGAGATTGGTTCTCTTGTGTCCGCGGCATGCGAGCAGATTTGGCCTGGCTGGGGGTGGACTGCGATAGCGAAACCGCAACCGCCTGCTGCTGCTCACGGTGCAGATCCTGCACGATAGTAGAATCGTGGGATCCTAACGGCGCTGCGGCATGCTGATGATGCTCGGATTTGATCGAGCGCACAATATTGCAAAAGTCGTCGGCGATTTGTACCATACGGCTCATGGGGTTGTCCGGTGGGATGTTGTCGTGCAGCATGACCAGGATGTCTTCAATGGCTCGGGGGTAAAAGACCTTGCGATCACATCTCTGCCGCGTGTCGAGACAGGCCAGAGACAGCACCATGCCACACTGGTATAAAAACACGCCGTCGAGTCCAATGTCCCCGTCGTTGAACTGCCCTCTCTCCCACAGGTGTTGGGCTAGGCGCCACGAGTCGAGCGCCGATGCAATGCAGATGTCGCCAAACCTGCAGGTGGTCGCGGTTGCGGTATCGGCATCAACATCAGCATCAGCATCGACTTCCCCTCCTGCTCCTGCTTGGCCGCTGGGTGGTGATGATGATTGGGTCTGGATTAGGCGCAGATAGAATGGACGTGTCAACAGCAGCCGAGCGTGTTGGTAGCGGAGCTGGAGAGTGATGAGTTGTCGGAAGTGGCTTGGGTAGACGTAACGCTGGTTCGATGCGTCGAACCTCAGAAAGGGAGGCAGTTCTGCGTACCATGTATCCAACTCGTCTAGGTGTCGGTGTGCGATCTGGTCGTCAGACAGGCCTGGTTCGCCTCGGTGCCCTTGGCCGGCCTGGGATTTGCGAATCCTGTCGACAATGCGCGCAAGAGATATGTCATGTGTGACGAGTCCCGGGGGGCGGTGGTAGCCCCCGTCAAGGATTGAGTCCGTGGGCAAGTCGGCGGTTGTTTCTTGTTCGTCGATGGCACTAGGACGGCCAAAGAGGGCGCTATTATACTGCTCAAAGACGTACAACGACCACCAAACCCGCTTTCTCAACTCCCTGTCAACGACAGCCGTTGAAAGGACACTTTTCTGCTGCTGTAGTAGTACCTTGTCGCTCCGATGCATACCCAGGCCGATCGCCATCCTGATACTACAGCCCATCATGATCCATGAGGCATTCCGCTGGTGCGTGGTGTTGAGATAGAGCGAGAGGAGTGCCAGCGCCTGCACACTTTGGAGAGTAGCACATTGAATTAATCGCGCTACATTCCCCAGGGCGATCTCCACGAATCTCTGCTGGAGGTTGCGGGTGTTTCTTGGTGGTCCTGAAGTGGTCTCGTCAGTCGAGGTAGACTCGAGGTATTTGCAACCGAAGGCGAGCACAAGAAGGCAACAAGTCAACCATCCAACATCCAGCGAAGATTCCCGGTCTGAGGTCCAAAGCCGTTCAAGAGCGCTTTGGAACAGGGGTCGATGGAACAAGGTCATATTTGGATGGATGTGCACGAAAAACAATTCAACCAAGTGCTCCACTTCCTCTCGCGCCGGCAAAAGGTCGACGAGCCTTTGCGGCCCGTCAGGCATTGGTGACGTTAAGGCATAGGCATCAACGGACACATCGTCCATGTCTTCTGGAACCGACTGCAGCGAGTCGCTGCGATGTTGTGTGCTCGCCTGAGTATTTCTTGCCGCGGAGGGCTCCTCCATCGTGCAACAGTAGTTGTCCGCAACAAATCTCTGGCGGAGTCGTCGCTGCTTTGGCTGTAACTTCTCCGAGTTCTGGATCGCTGTCGAAATCAGATGTTCCCGGAGTTGCGTCACAAATGCCATTGAGCTGGACGGGCCGAAGTAGCAAAGCGTCCCGGAGGAATTCTGCAGGATCCGTTCACTGCAGTTCCCTCTCGGACTGCTTGTTGTTGCGGGTGAGGATGATGGTGATGGTGCTGGAATGGAAGAGAGCCCAAGTGGTGTTGTGGCAAACCTTCCACGCTCGCTCGGTGATACACACGAAAGGCGGTCCTCGAGAATCGGGCGAGAGGTTGAAGACACAAGATCACACTGCACGATGGAACCGTTTGTCGTTAATAATATCTTGTCTCGAACGAATTGTAACTGAACACGACTTGTCTCAAGACAGTCTGCAAGTTTGGCAAGCTCATTGACGTCTGCGACTGCCACTTCTGGGAACAGCCTGCCGACCAGTTGCTCCATAAGTAGCTGTCGAGGAGGCAGGTCCTCGTTCATTGGAAAAGACTGAACAGCAGCAGAAGGCCGCTTACGGGGAATCGTGGTAACGCATGGCACTGAGTTCTCCTTGCACAACTCGCAGGTCGAGGCAGAGGCACGACGGACGCATTTCCGCCGCCGCCTCTTGCACCGATCGCAGCTGACGACGGCGCGCTTGCGGAGGTCGGGCGGAATGCGTCGTGGGTTTGCGCTGGAGTCTAAGCGAGGATTTGTCGTCCATTCCATCATCTAGGCCTTTGCCGGAGAGACAGTCGGGTTGGATAGGAACTGGGATTGCAAACTGCGGTCTCGTCTTAACACGCAGAGATGGTTGGAATGGATGCAATTTGGATCCCGGTGTAGGTCGAGATAGAGTGCAGGAGAGGATTTCAGCAGCGAGACAGATAGACTTTTCCCGGTCAGATCTGACTACGCCTCGTAAGCAAGGGGAAGAGAGAAGGAGGATTGTAACCTAAGGGGCGAAGATGTGTCATCTCTCAATAGCGATGCTCACCTCGCTCCCCCGCATCCGCACAATCCTAGGATCCTTTCCAATCTGGTCCTTTCGGCATCGTGATCCGGCAACGTACATACCGACGACCCGTGTATGGATGTAGAAAGGGGTAAGCGGGTTTAACAGTCTAGCCCGATCCGGCTATCTTGTGTATTGGTATTATTACTGCCACTGGTGTCCGCCTCATCTCAACAACCATATCGCCAAGCACTAACAGGATCTTCACTATGCCAGACCACGCACGAAAAAGATCATGGAAAAAAAATGAGGCCAAAATAGTAGAACCCAAAAAAGGGAATGGTATTTATAGAGGTAGGTTCGCAGTTTCCTGCGTGCACCCTCTCTAAAGGAACCCATTAACCACCTAAGCCAGAGTCCCGAAGAACCACTAATTGAACCACCGTGTGTGGAGAGTCCCGAAGAACCACTTTTGATGCGAAGGCTTGGGTCACGCCACTAGGCTAATGTTCCTACCAGGGGAGGCGATGGGAATTGTGGACTTATATTATATATACCTATCACACTCACTCCCCGTCAGAATTCCGTCTCCACCTACTATTCTGCCAAGGTACCGGCCTCACGTGGGGACAAGACAGAATACTGTTCGCCATGTTTGCCTATACTATGATAACAATATGATATATCTCCAAGCTATATCTACCACGATGTCGGTCGTGCTCCCACCGACCGTGATGACCACCTATCTAGTCATTGATTAATGGGAGACGCAAGTCTCATTCCACAATCTAAGTCTGCCTCTAGCATCTCTTCCGAAGCACACTGTGTTTTCTCATAATCCCCGAACACCTTGGCCCTGCCACTTTTCCAACCATCGCGCAACAAACTTCTTCACGTACCCTTCGACAAGCACATCAGGCAAGTGTCTCATCGTCTCGCTCTCCTTCTGTGCCGCCTCCGTAGAAAACACGACCTGCTTCTCCACTTCTTTCAGCCTGCTAGTGTCGAGTTCTACGGAACCTGAGATGCATGGGGCTGCCACATTGTCCGTGTTCCTCCTCCCTTCCTCATATGGGACGCACGGTCTCGTCCCGTATCGACTTTCGTAGATAGATCTCAATTTCACAGTGGGGTTGATGTTCGGATCCTGTTCACTTGCTGCCAGCCGTGCCAGCCATTCCTGCGGGGAGACAGACTCGAAAGACAGCCCGGCCTCCCGCAGCGACGGAAGCAAGTCCGCCGTCCAAGAGAATGACTTTGGGTTCACAACGTTGTAGAATCGGCAGATTCCTGCTGAAGCTGAGACATCTTCGCTTTCTGCTCCGGTAGATGTATCATCGGAGCATAGATCAACAATGATCCTTGCAACAACATCAACGGGGATCCAGGAGCAGTACTGGAAATAGTGGAAAAGTCAGTCGGAGGATTGTCAATAACGAGACCTCGCAGGGGAACATCACGAACCTCTTCCAGCGTGGGAAGACAACCCAACGTCAGTGCCGAGCGGATGATGAGTGGTGTCGACTCAGAATCGTTCCAGAATCCCTGTCGACTGTCCCCAACGATTTGTCCGATTCGAATTACCCGGCCGTCGACCCCAAATCTCGCCGCGTTGTTCACCATGTGCTCTGTGACCAGCTTTGACCTCCCATAGCCCATAGTCGCCGAGCCTAGGTCTTCCAGCAGATTCTCTGCGACAACTGTCCCCCGCTTTGACGCGGAAGCTACCGAGACTGATGAAAGAAAGACGAATCGCGCAGGCTGCATTGATCGGGCCGACAGGGCAAAATTGAGGAGGTTCCATGTGCCTTTGATATGCTGGTCCTCGAAGCTGCTCAAGCCCAGGTTGAAATTCACAGCCCAGGCATTGTGGATGATCAACGACACGCTATTTCGCAGCTCGCTGAGCATCGGCTGCTGGAGACCAAGGTCTTCGCGACCTAGATTACTGGAGAGGGCAACGATACGCTGTTCGTGTTCTTTTGGCAAAGACAAACCTCGATCCCAAAGAATGGAGAGTACTCGCTGCTTGGCGTCTTCATCTGTCGAAGATCGTACAAGGCAATAGACCTTGTGGATCTCCGGCTGATGGAGAAGTTCGACAAGGATATGACTGCCCAGAGAGCCTGTTGCTCCGGTAAGTATCTGTAGCTGGGTTAGGTCGCGCTCAAAAATCTGATGTTGACCTATGTTTTGCTCACCACGGAACGAACCGTACTTAGATCTCTTTCAACCGGCAAGAATATTGAGAACGTCGAGTATTTCTCGATCATCCGCTTCATAACTTCTATCTCATCCTCTTCCCCATTTGCTTTTCCTTCCTGGAGCCCAATCAGATATCGGGCCAATCTCGCCGCAGTTGCGTGTTCGAAGATTGTATTGGGTGTCAATGCGGCTGCACTTGGGAGATACAGCTTTCCTCGTAGAAACGCTGCCATCTTCGTGGCTTGCAGACTATCAACACCAGCGGAGAAGAAATCCGTGTCTGCTGAAAGGAGATCAATCGGTCCTTCTCGCTTGAAACTCTCTAGGATCAAGTGTTCAGTATCGTGTTGATTGAGTCTCAAGACCCCCTTAGCGCTCATGTTTAGTGTTTCGTACTTGTCGTCGATAACCTTTTCGAACACCTTGTACACTTGAGACCGAATAATGGTGCCCTTGTCCGTCTGGGGGTAGTCGACCTCTGCACCGATCGGCACAATCATTACTCTCGATATGCAAGCAAAAGATTCAACCTTGGAATTGGCTTCGTCAACAACAGGCCATAGACGTTCCACAAATTCCTCGTCACTCATTGCAGCCGCGGGAGCACTGCGGAATAGTAATACACCGGGCAAAGCTCGCCCGATGCCGAACACAACAGCCTCCCGAATCAGGGGGTGTTGGCGTAAACGGCCTTCCATGATTGAGGGCAGCACTTTCTCGCCATTTGTGAGGGTCACTCTGTCATCTAGCCTGCCGGTATATTTCCACCGATCTGGCTTGGTAGGATGGGCTTCAAACGTGTCTCTAGTATGGAACGAGTTCGGCGGATTGTCGGAGTTAGTAGCAGTCTTCGATTTCAGCCCGTTGAGTGCTACTAGTTCGTAGCTCTGTGCTCCCAACGGCTTCATCAGCACGAAAGGTCTTACCGAGGGAAATATCGACATGTACGACCAGTCCTTATCTTCCGGGGGGCGCATAGAGTCCATAAGAGCTCCGGTCTCGGTCCTGGTAGTATGTTAGTCTTTGCCCACGAAATTCAGTCTGCCTAACTTGGGACAATATCGGCGGAGACGTACGAGCCCCAGAGGGATATCAAATGGACACCACGGTCAATGAGCTTGTCACCCAGCTCATCGGGGATTTGGCTTCCAGCCGAGGACACAACATCGCAGGATTGCATTGCTTTTATTCCGCGTTCCGTTTCTGCGAGGAGGCCCAGGGTGTATGGCACAGCAAACATAACCGCAGGTCTGACAGCCTCCAGCACGGCAATCAGGTTCGTAGATGTCAGTGGCAGCCTTGCGTCCAATAAATAAAGCGTCGCCCGCTTGAACATCGCTCGGTACAAACATGCATGACCATGCGTGTGGAAAAGTGGCACTGTCAACAGCCCGCGTAGGCCATTTCCTCTTGAATAGTTCTCGAGACACGATTGATGAGTTTGGTAAATGGGTTTCGGTGAGCCCGTCGATCCTGAGGAATGCAGGATAAAGGCCACCTTGCGCTTCGCAGAGATCTTGTTGTCCACGCTTTTGGTTGGAGGTTTGATAGTAGCGACATTATCGACATCGCATCTTCCCGGGATCGGTAGCAGCCATAAACCCTCAACGTCACGAATTTTGCTCACAGTTGCTTCCAGCTCTGGGCCATAACATACAATTTTGCACCCAGTCTCCCTGAGCAGGCTCGCATACGCTTCCGTTGCGAGTCTAGGGGAGAGCAGAAACACCGTATAACCTAGCCGGCTCAGGCCAAACATTGTGATCATATAGTCCAAGTCAGATAGGCCCAGCAGAGCGATCACCTCCGCTTCATGGACCTCCTAGATTCGTCCTTATCAGAATTGTAACAGGAGTCGAATGTTCGCTTGTTGAACTCACGATCTGCCTCAGACCTTGGCACAAGAGTTTCTGGGCCGCAACATCTGTGAGGCTAGTGACCTCCTTTGCCGTAAGATATTGGAAGTCTGTAAGTGTGTCACCTGATTTTGGATACGCGATGATAGGCTCGTTGTTGTTTTCATTTGCGCGCTCAATGAGTAATTCGTCCACGCTGTTGAAAACACCATAGTTTGTAGTAGGGTCCGACATGTCTACCCAATGTATAGGCTCAGGTGGTCTGATCGGTTGTACACAGCTTGTGAGCGCGGAGATCCAAAAACGGCTGTTGGGGAACTTGGACTTCGCAATTGCTTTGGCTGGTCGTCATTTAAGACAGGCGACTGGTTGGTGAGATGTGCGCCAACTTGGTCGACTTCGACCCGCTCCACTACAGCAGTGAATCCTCAATGAGTATTGCACATATTTGTCGGGAACCTCGGGATTCGGGAAGATGGATTTCATGGCGACGTACCTGGAGTCGAGGCTTACCGAATGTCATTCCGTTGTTGCCCGGTTGTGCTGGTGTTGGAGCCTCCGCGATGTCCGGGATTCTGCTCCGTCACGATGAACCGACATGTTGCTCCGAGGCTGATGATATTCCGCTGCGAACTCCATCAGCAATTCGCTACTCAAGGATGTGCAAGTTCACCAGCAAGTAGTGACAGGCAGTCAGATGTTTCGAACTTTTGGGGAGGGTTGGCTCCACTTCAGGGCAGACGCTAGCCGTATTGGTCAGACGGCTGTCGACATCCACCTCCGCCTCCGCCTCCGCCTCCACTCTCACCTCCACTATACCGCATTGTATGTCGACTTCCACCTGCGAGGTCCAAGTTGCAAGAGACACCCCGCTCTCCACAAAACAGGTCGAAGGTCAGAAGCTGGGGCACACTTACTTTTGTGATGTAGGCGCATTCGCCAACTTCCTCCCCATCTTGACCACCCTCTCAGGCTCTCACACATACGTACACTCTGTAAATACGGCCTTGGATATCTCGTATGTAGTATCTGAGTGCTTATTCCTTTCTCTGCTTACCCTCCTGCGGCTTGTTCTCCTGCGATCATTGCAATTCATCCCTCTTGCCTTCACTCCGAAAAATGGCTTCGCAGTATTCGCCCTACTGCGTCCCATTGAACCCCAATCACCTGCGCAAAAGTCGAAAAATTCGAGTTGTGTGCATCGGTGCAGGTTTCGCCGGAATCACCCTTGGATACAAGATTGCACATGAAATGAAGCTTGAAGATGTCCTGAGCTTTCAGATTTACGAGAAGCAGGCACGCTATACACTGGGAGCTTCTTGAGGGATCCTTGAACATCTTGACTAACAGCGGCCAGAGCCATCCAGGAGGAACGTGGGCGGCAAACCACTACCCAGGGCTCATGTGTGACGTTCCGATCCATGTTTACACTCTGCCCTTCAATCCGAAACATGACTGGAAGAACTTCCTAGCCACCGGGCCAGAGATTCTCGAGTACATCTTGGAAACAACCAAAAAGTTCGACTTGGAAAGACTCATGAAATTCAACACGCGGGTGGTTGACGCCGCCTTTGACGAAGCAATTGGCAAATGGAACCTGACGGGTTGGTCACTCGTGCTCTGCCGATCAAAGCTGACCAAAATACCACAGTTGAATCGGAAGGCGCGATTTGGCATGACCAATGCGATGTTCTAATCGGCGCCTCTGGGACTCAAAGGCAAGCTAGTCACATGGTTCATCTGCCGCTGCCACGGCTAATCTAAAACTTGTGCTCCACAGCACACCGCTCAAGCCCAATATCCCGGGGCTCAACGGTTTCAAAGGCAAACTCGTCCACACGGGAGATTGGTACGTAGAGGCAGTCTAGATGCAGCGCCAGGCCTACTTACAGCATTCAGGGATGATTCATTGGATTGGAAGGGCAAGAAAGTCGGTGTCATCGGCAATGGTTCATCTGGGATTCAGGTATTCCGCGCAATGCAACCGGAAGCCGCTTCTATCACGCACTACATTCGCAAACCTACCTGGATTTCCATGAGCTATGCTCACCAGTTCACACCTGAAGGCAGGAACTTCGCATGTGAGTGGAGTCCTGGGTGGAATGATTGTCTTCTTGAAAGCTAAAACATTGAATATAGACTCCTCAGAGCAGCTAGAGTCCTTCAAGACTCCTGAAAACCTGTTCAAGTACAGGAAAATGATCGAGAGCTTCAACAACGGTCTATTCATGCGATTAGTCTTCAATGATACGAGCAAAGGGGCGAAACAGGCATTCCGGGCCGAGCTAGAGCGGTGGATGAGCGACCGCCTGCACGGAGACCCGGAGTTGGTCAACCGTCTGAAGCCTTCCTACCAACCTTGGTGCCGCCGGCTCACGCCCGAAGACAAATACCTGGAAGCCCTACAGGCTCCCAATGCAGAGTTGGTCGACTCAAGAATAGAGGCTATCACCGACAATGGTATCCGTAACTGCGACGGCTCATTTCGTCCATTCGACATAATCGTCCTCGCCACAGGATTTGTCAACAATCGCATTCCACCCTGGACCATGCAGGGTCGGGGTGGAATTACCCTCGCAGAAAGATGGAAGGATAATGTGGATGGCTACATCAGCGTATGTGCTCCTGACATGCCGAACTATTTCAGCATCGGATGTGGACCCAATTTCCCTATTGCGAATGGACCTGTCTTGTCTGCCATGGGCTTCGTTTCCAATTACATTTTAAAATGGGCACTCAAGATCGCGTCAGAGGACATCAAGTAAGTTTCCGATTTCTGCACTTTTCCTCACACCTACCACTCACAGGAATTATAGGTCCGTGTGTGTCAAGAATGAACGCGTCGAGGCATATAATATCTACCTACAGGAAATCCTCAGGCGCACGGCTTGGAACGAGGACTGTGACTCGTGGTACAAAAAGGGCAAAATTGACGAATACCGCACCGGCATCACGGCCATTTACCCTGGCAGCATGAACCACTTCAGGGAGATGCTGAGCGAGCTGCGTGGCGAGGACTTTGATTTCGTCTACAACACCAACAACCCGTTCAATTTCGTCGGAAATGGTTTGACAAAGGTGGATTTGGATGAAAACGGGGATCTGGCATCATATTTGGCTGATACGGTCAAGTTTGACCACTTTATCCCATGAGGAAGCTGTCACAAGATCGTCTACCGTGTTACGAAGACACAGAACCAACCACTCTTCCATCTCGCAACGTTGCTAGAACTTAGTCAACACTAGTCCCGGTCCCCACCACGGTACAAGTAAGTCCTGGCTTCAGTCGAAGTGGGCATCCGCCTATAAAACTACATAGTATCTGATGGGCTGTAAAAAGGCTAGTCCATCCCAATCTGGTATATGTCTAACCAATGCTTTAGGCGCTGAGATACCTCAAACGCTCTCTTCGATCCGTCTAGAATCAATTGCAAGATAGATAGCATTGACGGCGAATACGTCCCCGATATTTTGTGCCACGAAGTGAGACACTTTTGCGTACACTTTACCAAACTAAACTGTCCTCTCAAGTATCCACCGTCATAGCTTGACATAGCAAGGCCCTGACTAGGTAAGGAATTAAGTCCCTGGAGGAATTGAGTGCTTCAGGTCCATCTGAAAAGGTCGAGGCTTCTATGCGTGGACGATATCTCGAATGGAGTGGCAGGTGAATCGTGCGAAGAGAGCAGGTTCGTGACGGAGCGGTTCCTTCCTCAGATATACCGGTTTCCACTCCTCCTCGTCGAGACACAATCCCGTCATATTCTTAAATCACAGCTCTCACCCTCCCCCCATTTCAACCAAGCAAAGTCTCAAACTCGATCGTCAGTATCGAAGGCTGGAAATAATCATTCGAGTTCTTCTCTGCAACTTCCGACTCATCGCATTTCTTTCACCAAGGTCTCTGAGATCCCTTTCACATCCACCTCATTTTCACCTCTTCGCCTTGAAGTGATTTGGCATTGCTGGCTTGAAGTCTGCGTCGCTGTGTCGAGGGCTATTGTGCGTTACATGAACCTTGCCTACACTCTCCTTCCTCCTTGGTGTCTGTGTCATCATTGAAACTTCGTTAGTTTCATGATGCCGAAAGCGACTGTCACAAAGCCAGCGGCCCTCCGCGAAGCGCGACCGTACCCTCAGAAGCAGCCGGCAAACAGAACACGGACAAATCAGGCATACAAGAGTGCTGCAAGGGGGAATAAGGGAGAGAACCCCCAATGGTTCCGGTTTCTGGACCTCCCTCCGGAGATCAGACTGCAAATCTACGAGCGGTTTGCTGTGGTGGACGAAATCGTCCTTCCGATAAATCCACGAACGGATGTGTTGGCGGCAATGTCTAGGACAATCCAACTTGAAAAGAGATCTAAGAGTGTCCAGGATGTGAAAAAGACGCGAAGGTCACTTCAAGGGGTGTGCCGTCGGATTACTAAGGAGTGGACGCCGATCTTCTTTAGCACAACAACAATCGTGGTCAACCCGTCCCAGTACACCGCAAAGGACTTCGGGGATATCTTCATGAAAACAATGGCAGACAACAAATTGAAATGCATCTCCAGATTGATGTATATCGATCTCTTGGATACACAGCGGACCAGTCTCCGGACAGGTCAAGGTTTGGCTTCCTTTCTGGAAGCTCTCCATGATCATCTGCCGAGACTCACATCTCTGACCAAGATCACGTACTCGGCCGTGTTCAAAAGAATGATTAACATACCCCCTACATACATAGCATTCGATTATCTGGATATCACCGGAAAGCTAAAACTGCTAGAGCAACAAGCCTTGTGCAGTACAGGGTCTAGCTTCCTGAAAGACTGGCAGTCACAGTGGGAAATACGGTACTGGCGAAAAGAATGCAAATTCCTGGAGCTTGTCTTTCGCAGAGAACAATCTCATATTGCCAGGGCAGTGGAAGAGCGACCGGCAGACGAAGGAGCTTGGCAGCTCTGGAATCTAGAGATCACTCCAACCGGCCTCGTTATGACTGGCCCCTCTGTTACTCGAGAGTGCAGTATCGCACACACCGAAGCGGCCTTGACTGCCAAAGAGAATAACGAGCCGACGTCTAAGACCTAGGTCTGAAGAACTGACCAAAGATAGACGGAGTCAACACAAGTGGGCAAGGGATCGAACCGATTTCGACAAATTGCAGACTAGACTCGACAACCCCCACGAAGGAGCGAAGTGCACGTCAACGCGCAAAATCACTTACCATTCTCAAATTCAATTGCTGGAGATCGAAGGGAAACGTATGCAATCGGCAGAAAAGGCCTTTGGAGATGGCCGAAAGTCAAAAACGGAAACGAAAGGGCGGATGCACCCGAAAACACAAACACCATAAAAGCCATTCGTGCGAGTAAGAGCCGTCACACCGTGGCGGGCTCTACTGAGCTGGCAGCCACCTAAAATGGAAATTTCCTAGGAAAAGGAAAAAGAAAAATGGAAGGTGGAAACGGGGACGACTGTGAATTGTCAACTTCAGCCTCGCTGAGCTAGGAGGCCAGGTTTGTTGTCCCAGCACAGAGCTTGCTCTCGGGCTTGCCGAGCACGAATGAAGTACCACAATGCAGCTTTTTACTTGGTAGACTATGCAGGAAAACAGGGCAAAACCCACTGACCAGCTGAAGCCAATGCTTGAAAAAACCCATATCTCGCGTAATTCCACCCCTTCGGCTCGACTGTCCTTCCCACCTCGGCGTCGTCATCATGCACTCTTGCCTCGTTTGACGAGAAACTCAATCTGATTTGGAAAGCAAGGATCTCAGCTCTGTCGGGTTTAAAACTCGCTAAAGGGTACGAGGTATTGTGGACCGAAAGGCATATTGGCACAGAGTGGGTGGCAGGAGTGAAAACACCCACCATCGCCATCCAATCGCGTTGTGCATCGAAACATCGGATCTCGTGAACGCATACGGTACGCAGTAGGTAGGTAAGTCGGATCTTTCCCCGGAGAAAAAGCAATCCGGTTTATTTACGTGAACAAAAGAAGAAGAGGGAAAGGGAAAAGGAAGGGGGAATTGGATAACCGAAGGGCGGGTCATGTACATGGGTGCATGGGTACGTACTTCGAGGTACCATGTGCCACGTTGGCAAACAGGCTAATGCAAGCCACCTGCACCTGGCCTGTGCGTCGTGCCCTCCATCCACGGGGTATCTCCAGGCGTGCATGTGTCTCGGCCGTGTTCGCTCCCCATTCTTTGTCTCTCCTGGAACAGGCGGTGAAGCAGTGAAGTCGCCTTTGAATACAAAGTACTGTGTGGGTAGGTACCTGGGGCTCATCTCGTAGTCGGTTCGGGCTTCACATTGTTCGAGATACTTGCAGGTGTTACTCGGTAAAGTGTGGGAGTTTCGACCGACCCCAAGGATGTCCCAGCCTAGCCTTGGTCAGAGGAAGGTTTGCTAGGGATGTCCTCGTGGCAAAAGCTCAGCCTAGTGATTGACTTTCCTCTGAAATGGCCTTGAACTCTAATTATTGCACACCCTGGTATGTGTGGGAAACTCTATCAACCTCTTCGCCCTGAATCTATGTTGTACTGCGTATACATTGGTCGGGGACTCATCCTCTCTGAGGACATTTGCTGTCGTTGCTGCGTCGAATCACAATCATCCAGGTTCTCGTTATACAATGTGTCGTCGTTTGCGGGATGAAGAACTGCCGGGGCTTTGTTATGTGCCGTCGAGTCCTTTGTCGCGTATTATGTGTATTTCGGACGATTCTTGATGAAAGTGATGCATCTAATCTCGGGGTCGTCTCTCCCTATATGTCCCGATGCGAGTTCAGGAGTCAGGGTCTTGGTTGCAATTTTTGTCCGCGAGTTCTTGTTCGTTTGAGTTCAATCAGTTGGGTGGCCCCCCAGCCAAGTGTGTGCCATCGTGAGCCATAACGAGAGTGCGGCTTCGGAAAGTGTCAATGGCCTCCGTACAGATGGAACATGCCTCGCGAAACGTCTTGGGAGTTCTCGAGCCCTTGTCTGGGAGATATCTGCGGGGTGGGGGGCAGTGTCGATACCGAGTGACTGTACTTTAGGTCGTCCAGAAAGAGCATGAACGGGATCTTGCTATCTTCGAGGGTTGACCAGAAGTCGTAGGCCCTTTCACACGACTTGTTATCCTCTATCAACACCCGAGTTGGGCTGGCTAGGTTCGGCCATTTGATGTAGTAGAAGAGCTTGACCTCCGCATCGGGCGGAGCCTTTCTGTGTTTCTCCAGAAACCTTCGACAGTGTGGCAAGACATAGTCATACCCACGCGTCTTCATAGGGCAACGCACATGGAATAACTCCTCCATGCGCCCGCTCAATACTTCTTCTTGGGTGCCGCTGAGGGCGCGGATCTCGATGCAATGGTCATATTTGCCAGGCCAGAGTCGCATCCAGCGATCCCCTGCAGCTTGGCTGGAGCTGCCTTGAGGAGCGACAAAGATGTCGTTTGGCAAACCCGGCGAGACAGCGGCAGTAGAAGAAGCTGAGAATGTTGGAGTAGTGGATGGTTCACCGGCAACCATGGACTCTGGGAGCCTCTCGGGTGTTTTCGGCGACTGCTGGGTGTCTAATGATCTTCGAGTCACCGGCCTTTGTTTTTTATAGATCTCTGAAACACCACAAACGGCATGGGCCCAGTAATAGATAGCGTTGTTGAAGGACGACTCCCAATTTCTGGAACGTGTTCTCTCGAAATAAGGCCTGAACTCAGGGCAGCCACTAACGGAACAGGCGACGGCCTCGAAGTCGAGCCCGTAGTTCAGGACGGAGGTGCCAGCATCTGGCACGAAAGGAGGGACAATCACTTGTTTGATCTTTGCGTCAAGCCGCTTTGCAATATTGTCAGGCAATTCCAGCTCGAGCTGGAGACGAGCTAGAGCAGAACGATACAATTCCTCCTTGGTAAAAGTATTTTCAATAGTGTTCTTGCAGATCTCCCGGGTGGATCCGTGCTTACCATAGTCTCTGAGAGGTGTTGCACGGCTGTCTGTTTGCGAAATATCGTGCTGCTGTGAAGCGGTAGAGCACGGGGAAGGAAAAACGCAGGCGGTAGGGCATGGCCGATGGTCTTGCTGTCGTTGGAAAGATCAGGTAGAAAGCTAGACGACATGCTGTAGAAAGACAGCGAAGAAAGAGATGCCAACAGGGAAGCCTTGGAGGAGATGGGCGTGTCCTGCATTTTGCATTCCTTTTGAATCCCATCGCACCAACAATAGAGACCTGAGGGTATGGTGCCATGGTGCCATGGTACTCGGTCGTTGGTCCTGATAGATGCAGGATACCTTCATCTGGATTCGCTCTCGCCTGTACCTAGGATGTGTTTAGCACATTTCTAGCCCCGCTTCCGCTATGCACATGATGACGGGTTGAACAGCTCCAAGGGGAAGAAGTTGTCTTGCTATCGAATAGAGTCGAAGAGAACCAGGATGCCAGGGCAAGAAGCGGGGGCGGCTTCGTATCCAGCCTCATTCTTGCAAGCAGACTTAGCCATGAACTTTCTTTTGCGCCATTCAGCCCAATCTGACAGAACCTTAGGCTAGATTGTGTCCCAGATAACCGACTCGGAGAAGGAATTCCAGCATATGTAGGCGATTGGCCTGGCAAAACTCTTCGAGTGTGTCCAATCGCATTTTTGAGAGGCACACTTTCGGGGTTCCAGCTTCACACTAACCTTCCAATATTCGGATCTTGCCATCCTTGGTGCGGTATTTGCGTCGATGAGGTCCTGGCTGTCCAACAAAAGCTGAGGCAAAGTTTGTCATCAAGCGAGTCATGGCCTCTGAGGTGCCTCTGAGATGCCTCTGACTCCTGAGGTGGTTCTTCTAGTGCAATCGACATGCACCCAAGTGGATCTGTGATGGTTCAGAATGGTCAACCCAACACGCGACGGCTAATTAGCCGGTTCACAGGATTTTCGATCTGATCGTATTTGCCAGGAGGACTAGTTCTTGCAGTCCGTCCATTGGATCCTGATGTTGATGCAAGTGCTGGCACTATTTGTGGCCCGCACGCCTCCTAGGCCTCGTGATCACCCTCAATTGACGGGCGTGGCAGCCTTAGCCCATCAAACAGGGAGACGTCTGCCTACCGATGGGCGCAGCTTCTCTTTGATCGAACGTCTTCATGCCCTGTTTGATGTTCGGATCTCCCATCCTAGCCCAGTGAGACAGTGTGGACGAATCAGGTAGAGAGCTACTCTGCTGATTATCATTAACTCGACACAGATGGAAGAGGTGCGGATCGATCATCGTGAGCGCAGGAGGGCCAGGCGCAGCTTCCGTGCAGCAGCACTTGACTCAACCCACCAAGGCCAGTCAACGCGGCACGGATTGCTGCATGGAAAGCAGGGGCCTTTCTGACTAGAGCTTGAGCTGTCTATGGGAATATGTCGAAGAAGTCCTTCCTGAGCTAAACTCTTCGTAGTCTTGAGGGTTCTGGTCGGCTCGGCAGTATGCGTAGTGTATTGCCGATCTGATCGCAACTGGGCAACTATGTATGAGCAACCCACTGTTGCAGAGAAACAACCTGCATTTGCTTAGGTATTGTTGACCTGGCTCTCTAAGTGCGTATTTCCTCTATGGACGGCTCATCAATACATGGACAAGGATTTCAATCCACCCACCTTTACACCAAAGGCTTCGGCTTATCAACCTTCATTCTAGGGACCATTCCTAAGTCGCCCATCTCGGAGTACATCTCAAAAAGAGCCTCCATCGTGTCGACGAAACCTGTCCATCCCAGCCGTCTAGCCTTGTTCATGCACAGGCTACCAAACTTCATCAAGGCGGCATCGCCAAACTCAAAGCTCGCTTGGGGATCCTTGAACGGGTTGTCCGTCAGCTGACCTCCAGAAGCCTTCATGAGCTGTTGCCAGGCCTCCTGATTTGCCGGTTCTGAAGCCCAGGCAACAAATGAAAAAAGGGCGCGAAAGGTCGGCGGAGGGCCGTAGCTGCAACGGAGTTAGCGACCTCGACTGCCCACATTGTTAGTTAGATTTCCTGCACTCACCCCATTGGAGACTCTTTTCCACCTCTGCCTTTTATCTCATGGAACTTGCTCAGATCCTCCTCGGGGGGATGGACACCCTTCTCGACGCCAAACCAACGTGCCAACTCCTCGTAGAAGCGGTCCCAGCTCAACGGTCCTGTGTCCTGGGAATTAAAAGCTTCATTCTTGCACTTGTCCTCCAATACTGCCCACTCGGACAAATAACCCGTCAACATAGCAGACGAATGATGAGCCTCGAATTGCCAGGTATCCCAATCTCCCGGGAAATATAAGGGTTCGCCCTTCTGGGCTTGGACTGCCGCATAGAGGGCGAAGGGATGCAAGGCGTTCATCTGGGCATTGTTGACTGCGCCGAGGATCCAAGCCGGACGGATAACGTTCCACGTGGTGTTGTTGGCTTTGCAGAATTCGAAGAGTGATTTCTCTTGCGGATAGTAAAAGTTTGGTTCAAGGTGCGCCGGTTGCGGATCGGATTCGATGGCCGGTGTGCGACCACGACCAACATGAATGCCGTAGTTCTTGGCGCCAGTTTGAAGCAAAAACCGCTTGGGAATGATCTTAGCAAGTGTGAGAGCCCCGAGGAAGTTGTCGAGCAACGCGCTGTTCACTTTTACCAGTTCATCTGCGTTGGACCACACAGGAGCTCCTGGCGGGGGTTTTGGTTGCAGGTAGGAGTAGAAGAAGATATAGTCGGCCTTGACACCGGCTGAGCTCATTGCATCCGCAATCTTTCTGGGATCTTCGAGAAAATCGACTGCAACGTGTTGTACGCGAGATCGCTGAGACTCTGGAAGCAGAGCCATCATCTCTTTGGGAGGGGGGCGGCGCGATAAGGCGTAGACCTTGCTCCAGCGCTCAGGGCTGTCAAGCAGCACCCGCATGGTATGAAAGCCTGAAATGCCATTGGCACCGGTGACGATAGCTGTGAGATCTTTGATAGACGGATCGTAAGTCGGCAGATTGTGATAGATGCCTTTATGCTTAACGGGATAGCGCTCAGACCCCATTGTGACGTTTCACAAATACCCAGATACAAAAGCACAGGTGGTTTCTTGGGCGATAGAGTGGCACGTATAGAGGGGTAGGCATACCTCTTTATATTTGTCCAAGGAGACAACGGGGTAAGGGAAAAGAGTCTCACCTCGGGCCATCTAATTAGTATTCAGACTTTTCAATTACCATTGCAGGACTGACATGAGACAATAACGCGGGGTTCGTCTCTTGGTTTTCGTCCACCGGACTGGGGACTTGCAGTGGGGCATTTTCGCGATAGGATTCGCTCCCAATCAATACCAAGAGAACTCTAGACCCTGGCCGTCTGCAGTCTGCGCTCCAGGCTTCATCTTCAGCGTAGTACAATTTGGGCAATGAGGAGCACAACCGCGGAACCGACCCATAAAACATTCGGTAAAGGAGACACGGGAGTGAGGAGTCACTGGCGAGCTGGCACCCACCGGGAGTTGATCCAGCCGGATTTGGAGTTGTTCCGGATATTAAGTCCCCCCACCAGGTTTTGCACCAACCTAGTTTTGCACCACTTAATTGATCGCGATCGCCACAGAACAAGTCTCAATTAATCAACCAACTAGATCGTTTATATAAAACTATGACATAAATGCCGCCTATAGGTTACTACTAGTGTCATTCCTAGCGTTTATAGCCTACCTAGACCTACGCGTAGTTATCGTCGCCGCCGCCGTTTATTCTAATACCTCTTTAGCTAGTTATATACTCTCGATACTGACAAAGATCTCGTTTACGTTAATAGCCTTACTCTTTTACTTCTTAGCCTTTACTTAGTCTAGACGCGTCTATAGTCTAGTAATTTATTTATCCTTCTACCTAGTATCTCACTATAAACGCTCAAGAATCTAGCCTATCTTTTTAAGCTAATTACGTATAGGACGAGATAGCGATTCGCGCTAAGTTACCTTAGCTATTAAATCGCTATATACCTTCCGGTTAATTAGCGTATTATAGACGTTATTATCGAGCGCTTTTCGCTTACGTAAAGGCGGCGTTTATAGTGTAAACTAGGCCTTTTCTACGTTAGCTAGGACTAGGCTAGACTTAATAGCCTACCGCGGATTCTATAGATAGATATCACTAGCTTTCTAGCCTATCTTGATATTAGCGATAGTTAGGCCTTCCTAGTTAGCTATTTAATAGATCTCTAGGAACCTAGCCTTCTTTACTAGACTAGCATCGTCGAACCTAGATAGATTAGTAATAGCCTCCTAATAGCGCGACTTAATAAGCGAAAAATAGGTAAGATCGAGAGACTATAAAATATAGCTTAAATAGAGTATAAGATAGTATACTATAATATTATTCTAGTAGTATTTCTATATAAATTCGTATATAATATAACTTTTATAGCTATCTATTAGTAGTATTCGATAGGCGTCGCGGATAGTGTCTTCGTTAGCCGTTTAAGATATAAATATCTAGTCTAGCTAGACTAGACCTATCTCGTTTAATATATAGCTATTATTAGACACTATATATCGATAGATAGAACTACCCTCGTTAAACTAAGTAGTCTAGAGCGATTAGTCTTTAAAGATAACTAGCGATTATAGACGTAAGTCTAGAGCCGATACTATCTTAATAATCGTTATCTATTCGCGCGTCTTAGGCGTTTTTTTAAGTAATCTAGTAGTAGCTAATATACTAATAACTAATTAGTTACTATAGATATCTAGAGCCGTACTAGATTTGTCTATATTCTAGCTATTCTTAGACTATATATTATATCGCTCTTTAACGCCTACTAGGTCGCTAAACTAGTTTACTAATAACTTAGAAAGGGTATAATTAACGCGTTTAGTATAGATCTTTTAGTCTACCTTAGTTCTAACGTTAGGATTCCGTTCTAGATATCGTAGTAGCTAGTTAATTCTAACGCGTCGAGGGTCGTCGTTTAACTCGCTAATTATCCCTACGAGATCTTAGATAGTTCGATAGCTAGGCGCGTATTCTTATACTTCTAGATCGAGTATCTATCTCTTTAATAGAGTCTTCTATTAGTTTAATAATAGCTACTACGATTCGTAGGATAATAAAAGCGATTGATAGCCCTATAGACGGCGAACTAGTGTAGAATAATAGACGTCGTTTACGGCCGCGGCCGCGCGAATAGAGGGATATCTACGTTATTAATAGTCTATAATAGTCTATTAGATCCTAGCCTCTCGATTCGATGTTATTGACGCGTGATTAATGGCTAATTAGTTACGTGATGGTTAGTATAAGTTGGTAGTATCGAGGTGGTGAGGTTGTAGAACGCGTGGTGCAAAACTAGGTTGGTACAAAACCTGGTGGGGGGTCTTACGCTTATCTAATACGCGGGACTTGTAGGCTGTCACGTGATGGGGTGCGGAGAAGATTGTTGATGCCACACGCCATCCACGCGAAGGGAATTGCTACTGGATAGCCAAGTCACACTCCCATGTTCAGGTCCCTCATATTCCATAACAAAGCGTCCGGCGGAACCTGCTACCACAGTAGAGAAAATGCTCAACTGGCACGATTTTGACGCAGTCTTTCAGCCAAAGGCTGACTATGCCTACGACGCCCGAACGGTAGAGAGCATCATCAAGCACCGCAAGGAGTTCGGCGACCAACTATTCTTTGACCGCATCTGGAGGACAATTGGGCTTACAAGACGTGAGATTACGCTCTGCATCAGCGTGTGTCCGTTTACTGATCAAGAAATCAGCTGCAAGGAATAACTATCCACCCCGGTCCAACCAGGATCTGCGCAATTTGTGGTCCAAGATCGTTCAGTCCACGGCTCCCGAGGAGCAGAAACTCGCCCTTCTTTACTACCTGCTCAGAGACTGTCGCCAGCTGCAAAACGCCGACTTGAACTTTGCCCGAAGAACACACCTCCCTCAAAGATGGCAGCTTCTCATGGCCGGCTTATGGGAACTCGATCACGCTCAATTCTCTCGCGCCCTTGAACACCTCACAGACCCTTCGCTAACACCCACCTTCACCGACGAGATCCTCCTTACCCTACTCCGACATCCAAAATGCGAGCCTTCATTGGCGACCGCCTACTACATTGCTATGTCCCCACCACTGGAAGATCCAGCGGTGCTCGAGGCGTATTATGAGTTAATCATAACCAATAACCTAGTGGAGGCATATTATTTCGCACAAAGACAAAACGAAGCAAAACACAAAATGCTGTTTGACAAACTTGTTGTTGCCGTACATCAGAACAGCCCTGGACAATCTCGTTCGGAGCGAGCTGCGCTTCTTGTTGGGCTGCCGTTGACCGCGCAGGAGGAAGCTTGGTTCGAGCGTTGCATATTGGACGGTGCAGCTTCCAAGCTGCCTGGTGCGAAGGACTCGCTCATGGCAAGGACAATCGCCATGGGAAGGTCAACAAGTGATTCAACTGCGCTGAGCAGGCTCAAAGGCGACAGCATTGGGGGGATCAACTGGGAGGTCGTGAGAGCGGGAATTGCCGATGCGGTGCCCCATTGACATCAATTCAGCGTCTAATTACCATTATGGAATCGACACAGCTGTCATCCAAACAAAACTCTTCTGTGGGAAATACTTCTATGCTCCTCTACAACTCTCGACTGTCACCGGACATATCCCGCTGCATTCGACCTTTAGCTTACCTGTGCCGCGCTATTTAGGCCCGCGATGACGCAGAAATTTGATCAAAACCGGGACTGGCCGCGTGTACCAAAACATCGTGTTCATTGGAACCAGAACTACGTTACTACAACGCTGCTCATACCCCAGAGCTTTAACTACCCAGCAACAGCCGTGCTGCCGTCCTAGAAAGACTCTCCCAAACCACTGGCATGGTGGGCTTTCTTTTTGCGCGCTGCGCCTCGCGCAGTCGCGTCACCGAACACCTCGAGTGAAAGTACTATTCCTCAAGACGGGGCTGACTGCGGAAACAAGGGGGGATTCACTGAATTTCTGAAGATCGTGGATTTGGAAATGAACCGTCGGCCAGGATGAACTCTTGCCAGTGTTTCAAGGGTGTGGCTCAATGAAAATTCTCATTCACTCGCAGACGCGCGCACTCAGCTTCGAGCTCTACACTTCCAGCTGACGATGCGCCCAGCCCTGGTTCTTGGTTGTCTCTCGACAGTGTTGGCCACAAATGATTTAGTCCGCCTCGAATACACGTCTTACAAAGGCACAGCTCTTCCGAATGGCATCACTCAGTGGCTTGGGATGCGATATGCCGCACCGCCGACGGGCAGTTTGAGATTCGCTGCACCCCAAGATCCTCCCGTCACCGACGATATCCGCGTAGCTGACAAGGTGACTTATATATACACTTCACGGCCCGGTTCTCAGCTATCGCTAACTACATCTTCAGCACGGTGCCCTCTGCTTTGGAACGGGTAGCAATGCTCACGACCCAACATTATCCGAAGACTGTCTCTTCCTGGATGTCTACGCTCCAAGCCGCGCGACCAACACCTCCAGTCTGCCGGTCTATTTCTTCATTCAAGGTGGTGGCTTCAACTTCAACTCCAATTCGAATCACAACGGCAGCGGCTTGATCACCACGTCTGGCCATGGGCTTATCGTCGTGACCTTTAACTACCGCGTTGGGCCATATGGGTTTCTCGCCAGTCGGGAAATCCAAGACTCGCCTTCCGCCAGCTTGAACAACGGTCTAAAGGACCAAAGCTCTTGAATGGGTGCAGAAGTACATATCCCAGTTCGGCGGAGACCCCAAGCATGTTGTTCTCGGAGGAGATTCCGCAGGTGCCGCATCCATCGCCTACCATCTAACGGCATACGGCGGTCGAGATGACGGATTATTTGTCGCTGCAGCCGCCGAATCGGTCAGTTTCGCACCCATCCTGACCGTCGAGGAAAGTCAGTACCAGTACGACAACCTAGCGAAAAGCCTAGGCTGCGCGCCTCGCACCGCCAGCAGTCAAGATGCAACCGTCAAGGATGACACGCTGTCGTGTCTCCGCTCCAAGACAACAGCACAGTTTCAGGCCCAAACCCACAATGTGCCGCCGTATCCAGGTGCCCAAAACCCGCCTCTGTACATGTGGAACCCGGTCCTGGACAACGCCCTGATTCAAAACTACACCTACGCCGCCTTTGACAACGGCAACTTTCTGAGAGTCCCCGTCCTGTTCGGCGACGACACCAACGGCGGGACGATCTTCACTCCTCGGGGGACATCCAGCCAGGCCCAGTCCAACACGTTCCTGCACAACCAATTCCCGCAACTGACGATCGACCAGCTCCAGCGTCTCGACCAACTATACCCAAACAACGGGCCTCAATTCCCCAACTCGGGCTCCTGGTGGCGACAAGTCTCCAACGTCTACGGGGACATGCGGTACATGTGTCCGAACCTGTTCATCTCGTCGGCCTACGCGCGGTACGGCGTGCCGCAAAACTGGAACTACTGGTACAACGTGGCCGACGCGGCCCAAATCCGCCAGGGCTTGGGGGTGCCGCACACGGTCGAGCTCGCGGCCATCTGGGGGCCCGACAACATCCCCAACGGCGCCAGCCCGGCGAGCTACCGCAACGGCGGTCCGAATGCGTGGATCGTGCCACTCATGCAGGGGTATTGGATCAGCTTCATTCGCGTCCTGGACCCGAATCCGTTCAGGATCCAGGGCGCACCCATGTGGCGGGAGTTTACGCTGGCAGACGAGGAGGGCAGCGCTGGTGCTGGTGCTGGTGCTGGTGACGGCGACAATGACGGTGTTAGTGGTGGCGGTGGTGGTGACTGGATGAGAATGCTCTTCGACACGGCCGACACGACGGGCATGGCCGCGGTCAGCACCGCCGTCAGGAAGAGGTGTCAATACCTCAATTCGATCGGCTTGGCGCTCAAGCAGTAGCGGACTGCCTCTAACTGACTGAACGCCACGTGGTTATGGTCGCTCCTTCATGTGCCGATGGTGATTCGCGATCTTCGGCGGCGTGCGTACGATGAGATAGATGGGTGCTTGGTGCTTGGTCGGTCGGTCGGTTGGGTTACTTAAGTTGTGCCCTCTTCTGGACACAAGACCCAAGAGCGCGTTGCAGGATACGAACCACAAAAAGAGACTTGCGCGGTGACCAAATGACGTGTGACTGGGTCCGCAGCGAACAGGATACCAGAAGCCCGCAACCAGTTGTACGAAATAACTAGAAAAACTCAAGACTTAAGGGCTCGGACCTTCCAAATTCTACATCACATCAATCTATCGCGAACTACGTGACTAGAAACTGCGGATTCCACAGACATCCAAATGTCTATATATATGTTCCGCGCAGCGCCCGAGCTCCTTTCTGATCTTCATCCACGTAACTCCAATATTCACATAGCTTCAACGAGTACCTAGGTATATATGCCAACCCGGCCATCTCGATACTGGACCGCACATACCCTACCAGATGGCCAGACATCGGAGCTCCAGACTCTCCCTGGGCTCTTCGTTCTCGGTCCCCGGCAGATCCACGCTGGAATGCAAAGTGCCGCCGGCGGCGACAGTCTCCTTGTCGCGGTTGCTGTCAAAGAGACCAATGACCAGCACCTCCTCGGGCTCCTGCTGGCTGATAAAGTACCACTTCTGTCCCGACGACCAGCGGGCGAGGTACGACTCGGTGTCGTGTGTTTCCTTGGAGTCCGGGGAGATGCCGAGGTTGGGCGTCTTGACCACGACGGGGACGTAGTCGCTCTCGAGGAACGTGCGCGCGTCGCCCAGGGCCAGGGGATCACGGCGCACGCGCTTCAAGGGCCGCCAGATGGAGTACAGCGCCCAGCGGGGTCCGAGGCCGGACTCGGCGTACTCTTCTCTCAGCGATTTCCCCTGGGCGAGCAGTTCCTCCTCGGCGTCGATGATGGGCTGCGCGACGGCCGTCATTGTCGGGTGGTACTTTCTCAAGTGCATCCGGGCGCCGTTGGGCGCGTAGTCCAGGTGGACTTTCGGGGCGGGACTGGCGCCGCCGTGTTGCTTGGAGAAGCCGATGAACTGGGGGAAACCGAGTTCGAGATCCTTCTCTTCCTGCGACTTCTCTTGCGGCTGCTGCTGCTGTTCTTCCTTTTGGTCCCCGTGGCCTGCATGGGTAGCTAGGGCGTCTGCTTCGGACCAGATGGCGCTGCGCAGAAGAAGAGCTTCGGTGATGACGGTCTTCGCGCCCGTGACTTGCTTAACCATCTCCTCCGTCTCGGGAACGTAGAGTTTCTTCAGCAAGTTAGGGTCACTCCAACTCTCACGGGTATAAGGGGCCGCGTTCATGCTTGTTGGGTGACGGATGGCAGTGAAGCCGTGGGTGTCGAGCTGGGCGGCGCCTTCCTTTGCCTTGGGCAGTTCAGCAATGGTTGGGACAGGGCGCATGTCGATGAGAGGTTGAAGCCGCACGTCACCGAACTCAGCCATGGCAGGGAGATGGAAGTTGTGAGGGGATGGGGTTGGGGTCTGGCCCTGAGGGATGTAGCGCAACTTGCCATAATACTGAGGCTCGTCGGAAGGAGGAGAGGAGAGGGTTTGGGTGAAGGTGGTGGTGGTTGTCGTGGTCGACATGGTGGAGGTAGCGAGGATTGGGTTATAGAAGGCACGAAAATAGGGAGGTGAGAGAGAAGCAGCACGAGGACGAGGATGGAGACGGAACGAATTACCTGGGAGAGGGAGGGTGAGGCTGCATGTTTTATACCTACAACATGAGTAAGACACGAGATAGACGCGGCGAGGCGCCCATTAGGGTTCCTGGGAGTATGTTTGTGATAAGACGAGAAAGGCAAGAGAGAGATGAGACTTGGGAGGAGAGGGGTTCATTGATTGATGGACGATGGGATCGATTGATTGAGTGAATGGAGATGAATTGATAACTGCGCGGGTGGTGCTCAAGTCCGCCGGGCAAAGTGAACCCCGCAACGTTCAACACAAATTCCTGATCAGGCAAGAGAGATATGCAAGGTGCCAGTGTGCCAGTGCAGCTCACACGTTCCCCTTCCAAGATTGTATACGAGAAGCATCCTATTTCACGTGCACCTTCAACATTAGATACCGTCGCATTCCACGCCTGGGAGATGATGAAGAACTTGAAGACCTCGCCGCTTGATGACAATGACAATGTCCGTGTCCATGCCGAGCGCAGTCTGTCGACGGTCAAGGATGAAGACGCCCTAACATCACCAAAGCCTTACACACGTTGACCTGAGATTGCTTTGCACGCACATTGTCAAAGACTGCTGACCCATTCGGTCTCGACTTCTCAGTAAGTGTTGACCTATACAGAAGGCACTCGCAATTTGTCCTCAGGGCGACGCCGGCATCATCGATCCTCAATCGAGTAATCCAAGCATTGGGTACGAAGCCATTATTGTGCTGAAGCTTCACCAGAGCATTCACCAGGCCAAACACCAGCAACAACGAATGAGAAAGAAAACAAAGGATCAAGCTTACCGGCCGCGAAGCTCTCTGAAAATGAAAAAGTCCTCAGCCACTGCCCGGGTATTATCGCAGTCACTGATCGCTGGACAGTTGACAGGTCTTGCCCAGCAGAAAAGACGAGCTTCTAGACATAAGCCTTCTGGCCATCCAGCTGCTCAGGACATGGAAAAAAAGGTTCAGTGTACGGTGAGAATGTGGCTTTCGCAGCCTTTTGACCAAGGTAGGGCTGGCAGCCTCGAATCTGGAGTTGATTGCTAATGGGCAGGACCATATACCACGGAAAACCACTCACATGTTGACCTCCTAGGTATAGGCCAAGTCAACTCACGCACGAGATCAAGCGTCTCGACTTGGCCAATAGAAAGGCCGTCATTTTTGATCGGCTCTTGCAGCACCACCATTTGTCGTTTCCACTTCCACTTCCAGATGGGACCCCTCATCAAGGCACGTCCGTCCCAGATCCCCCTCGGCAAAGCCACCCCTGACTCGATACCCCATACGGCACAAGGACGGATCAGATGTGATGGAACGGCTGTTTCCGCCACATGCACAGCACCTATTGCTGGTGCCGGACAAGGATACGGATACTTTCGTTAACGACCTGATCGACGCATGGCCCGGCAATCTTGCATACGAGGGTTAGCGTTTGCTGAACTTTGGGGGTGGATAGATCCTCAACAACGAGCTCCCAGCCTTGAGACAGCCGGAGAAAGAGGAGGGTTTGTCAAGACGGGATAAAGACCTCGTTTGTGCCGAGCTCTCCATGATCTCAGGGTTTGGGGACAGAGTCGAAGAGATACCAGAGTGGAACCAAGCGTCAAGTTGTCAGATTGGAGCATGAAGACTCTTCGATCCAGCCTCGTCCGTTGCGACGTTGGGCATTGCGATAGAGTCAATAGAGTGGCATTGTCATCGGCTCGCTTCGTCCCTATCCTACAGTAGCTGCGGTATTTTTCCTCTTCCAACCTCTTTTCCGAGCAGCCCATGGCAGCACATGGCACCCTGGGGGGACAAGTCCGACGGCCAACTCGTCGAGCTGATGCCTTGTGGTGCTCTCGTGGATCTCGCCGGTATCTGGATCAGGCAGGATTCAGTGCGTGGGAATGAATGGCACCCAGATGGGGTGAGTGACCCAAAGTCAATCGGTGGTCAGGCATCAGGGTGGATACAGTGAATAGAGCGACTAGAATGACCAGAACTTGAAGGACTAGAGTCCGGACAGCCGAGCGCAGGCTGCACATCGCGTCCGCAGCTCGTGGCCAGTGGCTCGGATGCAGGCATAAATACCGCTAAGCCTAATGGGGGTGGTGATGCATGAGTTCCTCACACCACCCCTCAATTGCCCTCATTGCCCTCCATTGCCCTCCAAAGCTTTCAAAGGCGTCCAAAGCCACCCACCAGCCGCTCCATCAAACAAATTCCTCACATGTTCGTGCCATTCCAAAGTTTATGCATCTCCTGATATTCCTTGGCCAACCTATTACCCCCCCTGTCCTCCACTGTCCTCCATTACCATCAGATCATGTCAGCGGCAACTTCCCTTCTATGCTCCAAAGGGTTGCAGAGCTTCCCGCCTGTTGACTCCCATTGGGTGCCATCTCATTCCCAGTCTTCAAAGCTCCCCTGCCAGCGTCCTCACTCGTACATTTCTCGTATCCGTGGATCCGTGCTCTGGCCGCGTCAGGAAGGTTTCGCCAGCCTTTTGCTCTTCCTTGGGGGAACAGTCAGCTTGCTCACGATGCAGCTCGCTCCAAAGCATATGCTCCGGATCAACCACCTGTAACCTTGTTCGGACACGTGCAGGGATCGAGCAGCTCGCATTGAATGCACTCTGATGCAACCAACTTGGTGCATAACTGGAGGCGACAAGTCTAGACGGCGAGTATGGTAAAAGAATGTCCCTCGTCCCCATTCATCCCCATCACAATGCTTGTCGACCTGGTGCCGCTACCGAGAGATTAGCAATGAAATCAACCCACGGTGCCTGCCGCCATCCGTTACGACAAGGTTTCCTGTTGTCATGATTTGATCCTGGGTTACAATACGTAGCTATCCATCCATCTGTAGGCAGGCAGTAGATGTGATCATCATTGACTGGTATATAAACCTTTCCTCGTTTCCGCCTGTCGTCACCTAAACCTCACTCTCCTCTCACCACAACCTCACCTCTACCTCCTCCAAGCTAAACACTCAAACCTCCCTTCCGTTCTTGCTCCTTATAGATCTCCTTCTCAGGATCGGTTTCAGTCGTCTTCCTTGTCATCTTCTTCCACCATGTCGCCCACCGTCCTGGAGGATGTCTCTGCCGAGAGCATCTCGCCCTACGGGAAAGCCCGCTCTACCGCCAAGGGCGAGCCTCTCAGCAGCGAGGAATTGAAGCTCCAGGATGACTACATGCGAGCGAGTCTCTATCTCTGCCTGGGCATGCTTTACCTCAAAAAGAACCCTCTCCTCAAAGAGCCGCTCAGTCTCGAGCATCTGAAAGCCAGACTCCTTGGACACTGGGGGTCCGACGCCGGTCAAGTTTTCACCTATGTCAACATGAACCGCCTGATCAAAAAGTATGACCTCGACGTCATCTTCATTTCTGGACCGGGACACGGAGCGCCCGCCGTCATCTCTCAAGCCTACCTGGAGGGTGTCTATAGCGAAGTTTACCCGGACAAATCCGAAGATGAAGAAGGCATGCGGAAATTCTTCAAGCAGTTCTCTTTTCCCGGCGGCATCGGTAGCCATGCTACCCCAGAGACGCCTGGCAGTTTGCACGAGGGAGGTGAGTAACAGTACCACGAACCCCATAATCGGTGCCAACTAACATTCTGCCTAGGTGAGCTCGGATACAGTATTTCACATGCATTCGGCACTGTCTTCGACCACCCCAACCTGATCGCTTTGACGATGGTCGGCGATGGTGAGGCCGAGACGGGTCCTTTGGCAACCAGCTGGCACAGCACCAAATTCCTCAACCCCATCACCGACGGGGCCGTTCTCCCTGTTCTTCACCTCAATGGCTACAAGATCAACAACCCTACCGTGCTCGCCCGTATCAGCCACCGAGAGCTGGAGGCGCTGTTCGTCGGCTATGGTTGGACTCCGTATTTCGTCGAAGGAAGCGATCCCCTGAGCATGCACCAGGCCATGGCTGCCACCTTGGAAAAGTGCGTCTTGGAGATTCGAGCCCACCAAAAGAAAGCACGTGAATCAGGAAAGGCGTTCCGGCCTCTGTGGCCTATGATCGTCCTTCGAAGCCCCAAGGGCTGGACTGGGCCACGAACAGTGGATGGTCACTACCTCGAAGGCTTCTGGCGAGCCCATCAAATTCCCCTTCCAGACGTGGCGTCTAGCCCCGAGCATCTGAAGCTCCTTGAACAGTGGATGAAGAGCTATACACCTGAGAAGTACTTTGGAGAGGACGGTAAACTGATCCCAGCTCTGAAGAAGCTGGTGCCAGAAGGCAACCGGCGGATGGCTGCGAACCCTATCGCCAACGGTGGACTCTTGAAGAAGCCGCTGCTCATGCCCGACTTCCGTGACTACGAGATTGCATGCGACAAAGGGGGCGTTACAGAAGCACCCAGCATGTCGAACATGGCCGTCTTCCTGCGAGACATCATCTCGAAGAACCCACACAACTTCCGCCTTTTCGGACCAGATGAGACAGAATCCAACAAGCTCGCCGGAGTCTACAAGGCTGGCAAGAAAGTGTGGATGGGCGAATACTTTGAAGAAGATGAAGACGGTGGCAACCTGGCCTTCGAAGGCCGTGTCATGGAGATACTCAGCGAGCATACCGTGGAAGGTTGGCTCGAAGGCTACCTTCTGTCTGGGCGCCATGGGATGCTCAACAGCTACGAGCCTTTCATCCACATTATCGACTCGATGGTCAACCAGCACTGCAAGTGGATTGAGAAATGCCTCGAAGTCGAATGGCGTGCCAAGATTGCCTCTCTCAACATCTTGTTGACGGCGACTGTCTGGCGTCAAGACCACAACGGCTTCACCCATCAAGATCCCGGTTTCCTGGATGTTGTGTGCAACAAGTCTCCCGAAGTGGTCCGCATCTACTTGCCGCCGGACGGAAACTGCCTCCTGTCCGTGATGGACCACTGCTTCCGGAGCAGCAACTACGTCAACGTCATCGTGGCCGACAAGCAGAACCACCTGCAATATCTCGACATGGAAGCGGCCATCGAGCACTGCACCAAGGGCGCGGGCATCTGGGATTGGGCCTCCAACGACCAAGGCCAAGAGCCCGACGTCGTCATGGCCTCGTGCGGTGACGTGCCGACCATGGAATCTCTGGCCGCGACGGCTCTGCTCCGGGAGTACGTTCCCGAGCTTAAGATCCGCTTTGTCAACGTGGTGGACCTCTTCAAGCTGATCCCAGAACACGATCACCCCCACGGCATGTCCCAGCGGGAATTCGAGTCGATTTTCACGCCCAACCGGCCCGTCATCTTCAACTTCCACTCCTACCCCTGGCTCATCCACCGTCTGACGGCCCAGCGACCCAGCCAGGCCAACCTGCACGTGCGCGGCTACAACGAGAAAGGCAACATCGACACCCCTCTGGAGCTGGCCATCCGCAACCGCACCGACCGGTTCAGCCTTGCCATTGAGGCGCTGGACAGGATGCCCGAGCTGGGCAACAAGGGTGCCAGCGCCAGGGAGAAGCTGCTCAGCTCGCAGATCAAGTACCGCACCATTGCCTTCAACGAGGGTATCGACCCCGAGGAGATCAGGAAGTGGGTGTGGCCCTTTTAAATCGATGGTCATAAGGCTTCGGGGAAGCAAAAGGAAAGCAGACGAGTCTGCCATGGACATGGACGTAGATATCGACATTGAGTCTCAAGGGATGGGATTTCGGACCAAAAGGCGATATGATTCACGAGCTTGATCGCGCGCGCGAGGGGGGACAGTAATAGATATATCATCACGAACGATTTACTATTAGAAGGAATTTGGACTGTAATTGATTGCGATGTTTTGTTATGGTCGTTCAAGACTCCCCGAGCAACCCCTTGTTCCGTGTTTCTCTTGTGTCGAGGCAATCGATAATTATGATTCATTCCCTCCAGGTCAGATGGAGCGGGCTAACCTACACCTTCTATTACTACACAGGGCTGAAAGACTTCTCAGCATCGTTCCACACTGAATAACAACTTGTACACTTCCCACACTTTGACAAGCGATCTGTACTGTATCCACCCGGGAGTGGTGGGACTGGAACTGAAGACTCGACAAAAGACCTCCCACTCCCCTTTTCTCTTTTTTTTACTTCTCGTAGGGGAACTCGATGTTGACGACGGACATAGGAACAGTACCCCTAGGTAGATTCTTGTCGCTTCGTTTCCGTTTCCACGACTCTCGGAAGTAAAGGCCCCGTGGCGATGAGCCATGTCAAGAGCGGGCCAGTGACCGGATAACCCGCACGAGTTCAGGGGAGAGTGTCCTCAATGGGAGGGGACCATCTCAGGAGGGGATGTATATATATATATATATATACCGAGTATTCTTTGAGCATGTACTCAATCCAAGAATCAGCTGCGTAAAGCTTGGGCAGCGGACCTATTTTTTTGCTGAGATACCTTCAGCGTGCTTTGTGCCCCCAGGGAGATCGGCTTAGAATCATCCATGAGGGAGGCATCAAGGCAAAAGGGGGAGCGGGGCATTTGGTCCCTCTTTTGCAGAATGATTGCGAAACGCCTCTGAGATGAAGCATAATTACGAGGAAGAAAGCCTTGCGTCAAGTGAGTCAGTGCTGGCGAGGCCGAGCCATCTTTCCACGGCCCTGGCGCCAGAGACAGAGATCTCTTGTCATGTCCGCTGGTCTCTATGTTGAGGGCCCTTTGGGTTTTTCTTCAAACATCCAATTTCAAGCCTGGATCCAGCAACCGCTCGCTGCCTTCGAGGAGTATATGTAGCCAGTACAAGCCTCACTGCTAACAAAGCCTAGAAACGCCCTTGCTTATTCATCCGTGGAAAAACCACTCCCTCCTTTCTTTCCCAAAGTTCCCAAAATGGCCCAGATGACATTTGCTATCGTCGTCGTCTTCGTTCTGCGTTTTCCGGACAAAAAGTCGCTGCGCTTCTCCCCGTCTTCGTGTGCCCTCGCTATGCACCTTCGCTTCCGAATTCGGCCGTCCACTCGGCGTTTCGTTTCAGATCTTCCCCAGATACGGTCGGTCTACTCGCTTTTATCGCGCGAATAAAGTCTTTCACGGTCAGCGGAGGCTCGAGGAGTTGTTCCGAGTCAACATCCACCCAGGTCATTTCCTTTGCTCCAGGGTCCCCCGGAGAGCACGGCGTGAGTTTCTCGACACCGTCAACCATGACCTGATTCCCGCCACGGGCAATTTGTTAGCAATTCAATTCGAAGCCAGTATGAAACAGGGGGGTGGGGAGTGGTCGGACTTACCTTCTTGTAATGCGTGGCTGTTTGAATCTTCCTCACCGGCTGCATCAAGGCATCTTGCACCGCAATGCTGATATCGCTCCCGGAATATCCTTCGCTCAAGTCTGCCAGCGCCTTGTAGTCCGCTTGTGTCATCTCGCATTTCGTGTCTCCAACAGCGAGCTCAAACATCCGCATTCGTGCCGGTTTGTCGGGCAACGAGATATGCACTCTTCGCTGGAAACGTCGGCGGATGGCCGCATCTAGCTGCCAGGGAATATTTGTTGCGCCGAGAATCAGGACGCCACGAGAATCCTTTCCTACTCCATCCATTTGGACGAGCAGCTCAGTTTTGATACGCCTTGACGCTTCAGATTCGCCTTCACCTCGAGGTCCACACAAGGCATCGACCTCGTCAATAAAGATGATTGCCGGCTTGTTTTCTCTTGCCATGTTGAAGAGTTGTTTGACCAGCCGTTCTGACTCTCCCATCCACTTGCTCACCAAATCCGACGAACTCACACTAAAAAAAGTGCTGTTTGCCTCGGTCGCCACAGCTTTTGCGAGGTATGATTTACCCGTACCGGGCGGTCCATAGAGTAATATTCCTTTCCAAGGTTGTCGTTTGCCCTGAAACAAATGGGGGAATTTGATGGGAAGGATGACGGCCTCTTTCAATGCTTCTTTTGCGCCTTCCAGACCAGCCACGTCCTCCCATTTTACATTGGGTTTGTCCGTCAAAATTGCCCCCATTAATTGTCCTCGGAGTTTCTTCGAATCTGCATCTTCTTCATCTTTGTCTCCTGCTTCTCCTTTGCCCGCGCCGTTCACAGCTTTTCCGTTGACCCCCATTGCGGCGGGCTTTTTGCGATTGGACGAATCGTTCGTCTGAATATGGGCTTTCAGTTTCTCCGCTCGATCCATGTATTCGCCCGCCTTTGCACGGATCATTTCCTTTGACTTTGGATTCTTTTCCCATTTCAGGGCAAGCATGAAGAGTTCGAGGGCGGCATAGTACTGTTGGTAGGCTTGTTCGTAGGAACCGGCGGTGTCAAGCTCAATGGCTTTCTTCACCGTATCGATTGCGCGGCCAAGGAAGTCGGTGTTGGACATTCTGAGCAGCAAAGCTCTGGAGCTGGAGACGGAGAGGTAGGACGGAAGATAAGGTGTCGTAGAGGTACCTCGACCAGATACAGTTGAGGTAAACAAGCGGCGAGATCTTCTTGACGACTGGCTTTGGGCCGCAGTGGAGACGAACGAAAAGCGTCTGTCCAGCTGTTCGAGCACAAGTATACGAGGGTCCAGCAAAATGGTCTCAGAGTCGCGTGAATGCCAGATTCAGAAGATCGTAGAGTCGTCACAAAGCAGTAAAGGTGAAGGTGGGATGGGAACGGAGATGGCGCACCGGCATTTGCCCCGCGGATTGCCCTGCGCACTAGAACCGTTTCCCATTCCAGCCATGTACAAATCCCTTACAAATCTTTCCCTCGCAATTAGATTCACTCCTTGACCGGCACGCCATGGAAGACGACAGAAGTAAGCTGCAGGCCTTATCTGAAGCTCTACAAAAATTTCAAGACGGTCGGGAACACACTGACCCGGGCACGCTACCTGTTATGTTCTAACCTTCGGCCACAGATCTCCAAACCGCAGTGGAAGCACGTCAAAAACTCGAAGCACAGCAGCAAGAAAACAAGGCTGTCCAGAAAGAATTCGCCTCTCTATCCGATGATGCGGGAATCTACAAACTAGTCGGCCCGGTACTGCTGAAGCAGGACAAGAAGGAGGCTGTAAATGCGGTCGACGGCCGGCTCGACTTCATCAACAAGGAAATAGCCAGGCGGGAAGCCAGGATCAAGGAGCTGCAGGAAGGAAGCGAAAAGAAGAGGGTCGAACTGATGCAGCTCCAACAAAAGATACAGATGGCCGCGCAAGAGCAGGGTGCAGGCTGAAGAGATATTTGAGCACATTGCCTGGAGCTGGGAGTGACAACTGGCACAGTCTTCGGAGGAAGACATGGTGTATTGAGGCCGCATCATATCCAGTGCCATTCCTTATCAGAGTCGCCACCGATTTCCGGCATCGCACCCCCTAGGTGAGGCTGAACCTGCCGCACTCGCCCGAATCGATCCCCTCGAGTCGTTTGAGAGGAGCAATGGCCGCTCTCTGTCTGGCTATACTCAATGGGAAGTCCAGGACGTAAAGCCAGTTCAAGACATTCTACCAGGTACTATTGGAGTTCGCGTGGGACCATGCCACCCAGCATATTCCCCAACATCACTTGGCTCCTCAAGAGGTGGTGCGAGATACACTGCGAACAGATACGTGGAAACTTTACAAAGGGATATGCAGTGGTAGCCTGCGACAGTCGGCATGCAATTGCTCGAAGCTATTCCGCCAGTCAAGCGCTCCGAGATGCGTTGGCTCCCACCACGGGACAAAACGAGTTGTAGGCGACTGGATTGATGATGAAGCATGAAACCAGTCAAATTCTTGTAGGATGACGATCAAGTATGAAGGCTGTCCTTCTTGAACTTCTGTAGGCGAGGCTGAGGCGGCGTTGATCTCCAAGGCTGCGGGCGCCCTTTCTCTCTCTAGATTTGATTGGTGGATCTGGGGCAAGGCTTGGCGGCGTAATTTTTTCTTGTCTTCTCCAAACTTGAACCTATCGACCTGTGCACAAGCTGTTAACCACCCTCACCACAGGTTGTCGCTCAAGTGTTGGGCCTCTGCTGCTGAACTCCCTCTTCAACGCTGGATCAATCCTTTCAAAATGCCTCGCGAGGGTAAGAAGCGGGGCAGGCGACAGCAGGAGAAAGAGGGAAAGACCTCTGCAAAGCGCCTCAAAACCGAACATACCCGTGACGAAGAAATTCCAAGTGAAGTTGTGGTGGAGGGCGATGCCGGAGATGACTTCATAAGCTTCGATGTTGAGAGGCCGCAAGGAATCCAGGAACCGCAAGAAGAAACCCAGTTTCACGGACTGCTAACCCCGGAAGAACAAGAGTACTATGCAAACGTCAACACAAAAATCGTTGCAAATGATTTCGAGTCCCCAGAAGACCGTGATGTTTTCCTCGAGGCAGTGCACAGAGAGACTGAAGGCAAAGAAATGAAGGTCGCATCCAGTCAATCTTGTTCTAGATATCTAGAGAAGATCATCATGCTGTCCACTCCGGAACAGCTGCGACACCTTTTCAGCAAGTTCCTTGGAAACCTCACCTATCTTGTGCGGCATCGGTTCGGAAGTCATTGCTGTGAGACGCTTTTTCTAGAAGCGGCGAAACACGTGGAAAGGGAGCCTCATGTGGAGGAAGCCAGCGAGACTGATTTGGTTGGCTTTGAGAACCTCTTTCTTCGCGCCGCAGAAGAGCTTGAGCCAAACATGGGCTTTCTTCTCACTGACAGATTTGCTTCACACACCATTCGAGTGTTGTTCCTCGTGCTGTCGGGCCTGTCATTAGAGGATGATTCGGTCAAGGCGATGGTCGCTAGCAAAAGAAAGGAAAAGCTCGAAGCACCAGTCGAAAAAGAGACCGAGACGCACGAGAGCAAACGTGTCGTGCCCAAGACGTTCCGCAACGCTCTTGGCAAGTTAATTAGCAGTGCAATTTCGGCACTGGACACGACCTACTTGAGAGCATTGGCTACACATCCGACTGGCAATCCTGTCTTACAGTTACTTTTACGTGTCGAACTCTCAGCATCCGGCAAGAATAAGGCAGCAGAAGAGAATTCGGTCTTTCGAAAATTGTTACCAGATCAAGAGCTGGAGGAGGATTCTGAGAGTGCTAAATTCATCTCTGGGTTGATTTATGATCCTACTGGCTCACATTTAGTCGAGATTCTGGTCAAGCAGCTTCCTGGCAAAGCATTCAAGAAGCTCTACAAGCACGTGCTGAAACCACGGCTCGGGAGCATGTCTAAAAATGATACAGCAAGCTATGTGGCGATGAGGATTCTCGAACGGCTAGGTAAAGATGATCTTGATGAAGCAAAGACATTGATATTGGCAGAGCTGCCAGTCCTCATTTCCCGGCGGAGGACTGGCCTGATCAGGGTCCTGATCGAACGATGTGCTTTGCGAGGAGTGGATCTGCAGGATGTGTCGGATGTGATCAAGTCAGAATACAGCAGCGACGGAGAGGAATTCCTGCCTAATCTTCTGAGCTTCAGACCGATGGAAGTACCAGAACAGCCAGCGGACAAAGACGGGAACAAGGGCACACAAACTTCGACCCCAAAGACTGATGTTCATGGCTCCCTACTGGCTCAGACGATGCTCCAAAATCCAAGGACCTGCACGGTTGTACAGGACAGTCTGTTATCACCGGACCCTAAAGTGCTGATGGCAATGTCACGCGATCCAGCTTCGTCGCGCGTCGTCCAATCTGCGTTGTCTCCGACAGAAAGCAATATGCAATTCAGACGGGAGTTTGTCCCTCGTTTCTATGGACACATCAGCGACCTAGCACAAGACCTTACTGGCTCTTACGTGGCTGACGCCCTATGGTCAGCCACGGACGGGCTTCATTTCATGAAAGAGCGTCTAGCCGGAGAGCTCGCCAGCAATGAAAGTCAACTTCGAGACTCGCCGTTCGGCCGGAATGTTTGGAAGAACTGGGCCATGGACTTGTACCACCGACGGCCTGGTGAATGGCGCGCTCTTGCCAAGGGTCTAGGTCAGAGCCGCACCATGGCTGTGCCTTTGAAGGAAGCACCAGGGCAAGAGAGAAAGAAGACGCCGATCGAGCTCGCGCGCGAGAGACATTCTCAGAAGGTGAATTCGCACAGCGCTAAGAACAGCCATGCTGCAGCGAGATCCACAAACGCTGTGGTTCGAACCAATGCCTAAGCCTGAGGGATGAGGACATAGGCAGATGAAAACGACATTCACGGAAACCCGGTATCCTTCTGAGCGAACCCCTGGACCTCAGCCTTGTCTCCACTGGATTGCGTCATTCGGAAAAGCACGCCGCTAATGCTGGTCAGCAGAATTTTAATACCGAGTACTCTGCTAACCACATGCAACTTTTCTGCTGACTTTGCCTCGACAATTCAGTTCTTCATATATAGACAGGATAGATTCGCTTGCTTCATTGGAGGGTTGTTTCCGGTTGATCTGTTTTCTTGGACTTTGAGCGTCCGTGTGCACGAGGTCACTTTCTTACTTTTCCATTGATATAAGTTTGATGGGCATGTCGGACCATTCATTCGAAAACAGCTTCAATGGCCTGCTCTCAAGCAACTCTCTACCCGGTGACCTCTCTTTACAAAGGGCAAATGGCATAAAAGACGGCAGTGCCAATGACGCCTTGGCGTCTCGAGCTGATGAGTTGGAAGCCCTTCTCGCGTCGGTCCTCGATCAGCTCATCCGCTTCGTTCGACGAGCAGACTCAGAGCGTATAGCTCACCAATTCCATCAACCCGTATCTATATCTCCCATTCTTGAGCCAAAATCACCTCCAGATCTGCTCTCCATCCTGACATCAGACGGCACTTTGTCTCTGCCTCTTCGGGGTACTGGCCAAGACGGCCTCGCCACTTCTCTATCTTCGATATTGAAATACAGCGTTAATACCTCTGCCCCCGGATTTCTTGACAAGCTATACTCCAGTCCTTTGCCTCCCGGTATAGCGGCAGATTTGATTCTCAGCGTTCTCAACACAAATGTGCATGTTTACCAGGTTTCTCCCGTGCTCTCGCTCATTGAGACCTACACCACGAAAGCTCTGGCAGCATTGTTCGGCTTCACTAGTCCAAGAGCCGGGGGCATCAATGTTCAAGGCGGGAGCGCGAGCAACATGACTAGTATTGTCATCGCGCGGAACACTCTGTTCCCGGACACGAAACAGTCGGGAAATCATGCTGGAGGTAGGCAATTGGTGATGTTCACTTCTGAGCATGGACATTACAGTATTGAAAAAGCTGCGCAACAGTGCGGTTTTGGTTGCGAAAGTGTCATTTCCGTCCCTGTTGATCCGGTGTCTGGAAAGATGGATCCCGAGGCGTTTGAGTCCTTGATCATTAGGGAGAAAAGCAAGGGAAATACTCCATTCTATGTCAATGCCACTGCCGGAACAACAGTCCTGGGATCATTCGATCCGTTTGCGGCCATTGCAGGAATTGCGAGAAGACACGGGCTGTGGATGCACATCGATGGTGCTTGGGGCGGGAGCTTCGTCTTTTCCGACAGTCTTCGTCAATCAAGGCTGAAGGGTTGTGAGCTCGCAGACAGCATCGCCATCAATCCGCACAAGATGCTGGGTGTCCCAGTCACTTGCAGCTTCCTCTTGCTCAAAGATCTCAAAAATGCTCATATGGCAAACACTCTCCGTGCGGGATACCTGTTCCACGACGAGGATCAAGTCGAGCGGCAAGCTGAGCAGCTTGGATTGAATGGCCATAATCAATCACAACCGCACGATGAGGATTGGATCCCTCCCAACGACCTCGCCGATCTCACACTTCAGTGTGGACGCCGCGGAGACAGTCTGAAACTCTTTCTGTCCTGGCAATACTATGGGACTTTGGGGTACTCGTTAAAGGTCGAGAATGCGTATTCACTCGCTTGCTACATGGCAGACCTTGTGGATAAGAGTCCAGACTTGTTGCTAGTGAGCACGAATCCCCCGCCCTGCCTGCAGGTGTGTTTCTACTTCGCTCCGGCAGGTAAAATGGTGAATGAGATGAGCAATGGTAGCCATGTTCAGGTTAATGGCAGCAATGGAGGCGACAAACCCAGTAAGGCTGAAATGGTCGGCAAGCTTAACTCAGCAGTCACAAGTCGAATAGCTCGCTCCTTGATTTCTCGAGGCTTCATGGTCGACTACGCGCCTGCCTTGAGCCACGAGGTCGAGAAAGGTTCCTTTTTCCGGGTGGTTGTAAATATCTCCACCGCCAGGGAGACAGTCCTGAGGCTCATTGAGGAAGTCAGCCTTATTGGACGAGAAGAAAGGTCTAGATCTTCGTAACAGCCGAACAGCAGCAATCCGGGCTTGGAGGCTTGGACTAGCTTTGTTACACAGCCCCTGGTCACATGTCAGGCAATTTCCACCTACAGTACATATAGCCAGCCTGACCGCGACCTGTGACAAGCGCACTGCAAGTTCCTGCTGCCCAACCTTTGTTGTTCATCTGTCTTCACGACTGTTAGGCTTGCCCCTTCCCTTGGCTCATTCTGAATTCTCGGGTGCCTTCCTCGAGTGTCGTCCTTCCACGCCTTCAACTTTCAAGGGCTGTGCTTCGCCTTATCAGATCCAGTACCCAGTCCAAGAGTCCGAGATATCTCTGGCGCTGCCACCAGATATTCTGGCTCCCTTTGGTCGGAATCAGGCCCTTCTCCCCATGTCTCTGCTGCCACAGGCTTGGTCGAAGTTGGGGGAACGGTCCGAACACGGAAAGGAAGCGGAAATGGACGAGGAAGTGACCGACATAGCTGCGAAACAGTATAGAGCCAGTGTTGCTACTAACACTCATTACTTTGAGGAGTGGGAAACGGCTCTCAATAATGATGATACCAAAGCAATTGCGAAGTTAATCGAAAAGGGCTTTGACATCAATATTCCCCTTTATGGAGAGCTGCCACTAAGTGAGGCTGCGAGGACATCGGCAGTCATCACGAAATTCCTTCTAGAGACTGGTGCAGATGTTCATCGCAAGACTCGCTCATCGAAGACCTCACTCCAGATCGCGGTCCGATATCATAAATACCCGCTGGAAGTCACCAGGGTTTTGCTCGATGCTGGCGCTGACCCGAATGTTGATCCTTACGAGTTGGATAACCCTTTGTGCGACGCGATACACAGACGGGATGTAGACCTGGTTCAGCTATTGCTCGATCGGGGAGCGGATCCTAATCTCAAGGTAACAAGCAATATTCCCGCATCTTGTGCTCCAGTGGTGTTGACGTTTGTTCTGACTGTTGGTTGTTAGTTAGCTGGAGGGGTGTTCACCAGCCCGCTCCACTTTGCTACTCTATATGTCAGAGATCTCAAAATCATTCGGGTTCTGCTTGATCACGGGGCAAACATCAGTCTCGAGAGCGGCGAGCTCAGCCCTGCAGTCGTCGAGGCGATATCTCGTAGGAGGGAAGAACAGGTTCTGTTATTTTTGAAGTATGGAGCAGAACCTCCCAAGGTTTTGAAACATTGGTATAAAAGCCACAAGGAGCTACCCTCCAGCTTGAGGCGGTGGGATACTGCCAACAAAGTTTCCAGATATCACAGCTTCGAAGAATTTGTTCAGGATGTTCAGCATAAGAATGACGATCCTATCCAGATGAAGTGGGAATGGGAAGTGCCAGCCGTGATTGAGATGGTAAGATCGTCTGGGGTCTCTGCTGACAATATTCCGTTCTGGCTTCTGTACGAGAATGTCGTGTTCATTACGGATTATGACGCTACCCACGTCACTGCCACTAATTGTCGTGACATTCTGTACCAGCATTTGGGCACCTTGGGGCTGGCTTTTGTCCTGGATTTCTTGATAGCAGTCGCTGCAATGAAGCTGGACGCCAGTCACGACGGTATTGTTCCCATGTCACCCATGATCATCCGGTTCTGCCGACTGACGCAGGTTGCAGTGTATCCGTCCATGGGCCTCTGGGGGACCAACGTTTTTGAATCAATAACAGTATCTCCTAAGGACGTGACCATTAAGTTTCACCCCTGGCTACATCACTACGGTCAGTACGACCACAACGACTACGAACGATATTCGCGTACGATGGATTGGCTCTGCAGAACGATTCGCATGCCTGGGCCTGATGGTTCCGTGACCCTCTCGAAAGCATTTTATTCTCGCGACCGGTGCGAAGTTGCTACTGACTTCGGCAAGGGAGCAGGCCCCCCAAAAAGGCGCATTCGATTCGAAATCTTACCTTCAATGCATCTAGCGAACAGTCCGTTGCCGGTCAACAAAGATGACTGTTGGCGCCGTCTACTCAACAGTTGTGTCGTATCATTGTGCGAAAATCTATTCGAAAGAGCATCCGAGCGGCGGGGTATGGGCAAGGGTTTGGAACTGTCCTTTGACCTCATGGTCACGCTCGCAGCGGTCGAGTTTCAATTGACGATAGATGGCGGTGTGGTCTTCGTTGGATATCAGACTGTCCTCTTCCCAACTGCGATGGCTGAGAATTATGCATAATTCCACGTCGTTGTGTCCGACCGTGGCCAAATCAATCCATATACGCTCAATTTCCCAAATCGACTGCTCACAGCTGACGCAGCTCGGTTCCAGAACATGCGGTGTTTCCTAGGCTGGTGCGAAGCTGCCCAGGTCAACCTTGGTACCAGGCAACTTCCGGCAAATGTGAGGTACTCTGGAGGTCAGGATCGAGAAAAGCGTCTAGTCCTGGAGGGCCACAGTACGCAGCTGCAGATCGGCGTACAATCACCAGTCTCGGTCCTCGCGGGTTTGCAAACAAATTTCAAATTTGTGTCCAGCCGCCTCCAGTTCCAGCCGGCTAACTCCTATCAAAAGCTGCTTGAGGACACCGCCAAAGACTTGGCCATTGTATATGACGCTGGTCAACGCCGTTGCTGGCTTCTCCCCAAGCTGAGCCTCCTTTTGCACATGAGCCATGCCTACGCTCAGCGCCGGAATATTCCCAGTGATCGAGTACCGCATGTCGCCCCTCACCCTGACGCCCATGATATAATAGAGTTCTTGAGGAATTTTGGTGAACATCAAATACACGAGGACCCAGCCAATCCATTCCTTTTCAGGCAGCTCTTGCTGGGACTGAATATCAACTTGCTGACTACTGTCTCGGCAGTCCAACAAAGCTCGGGAACGAAGCTTTATGGCTTCGAGTTCCTGGACGTGGTCACTTCCCCTGGCCGAGGAAGCTGCATGAAGAAGCTGGAACTCGAGTCTGCGGGAAAAGCTTGGCTTGATATCGTCAATGTCGTCGACGCAGTTGTCGTCTGCTCCGAACTGGGCGAAGCCATCACCCCAGTTGAGGACAGTGGCCGGAGTAGCCCTTCCTGCAATGTCGTGCCCAAGGATCGGGACTACCTCGCCGCCACCCTCCCCTGTCTCAGTCGATTGATAGAGCGCAAGGGAGGCCGACTGACACCTCAGGATGGACTGCACGGCGTGAAGATCTCCGAGGACAGTTATTGGCACCTCTGCGGCAACCCCTTCCGACCTTGCCTCCACGGTACCAGAAGCAGTTCCTCGTGCTGGAAAGGGTTTGACATCATTCAACGGCTTGAGTCGGCAAAACTATTCAAACTGTTTCCGGTTTCACCTCGTATCCCCAGCGCTCCTCCGGTACGCAACATCCCGCCATTCGGGGCGGTGGTTTTTGGCAAAAGAGTGGCCTGACGACTTGGAACGTTGTTGTGATGGTCTCTGTCCTACTTCCTTCAGTTTCCGGCAGCAGCTTTTGTTCACTATGCTCGAATAGCTGTGAGGGAGTTTGGGTGTATATGCGTAAGTGAGTATGAGTGAGTGAATGAGAGAAGTGTGGTTGAAATAAGAGGATCTATACACCAGTCATGCTAGTGTATGTCTTGAGAAAGGCTCACAACGTCTGAGGCGAGGCGGAGGCTCTTACGAAGTTACGATATGAATGGTTCACCAATTTCCATTTCTGCCCACATGGCAAAATATATATAGTTACATACACACATTCTTCCGTGCCCGCAACAGGTGCTTTTTTAAGCAATCAAGGCCTCGAAGCGCTCAGTACCGTACAATCGGGACGAGGACATCATGATCGATGGACATATTGTAACTGTACAAGACGGACTTCAGGGATCCATGTCGAGGGTAACGTTTCTCTATTTCACCCTTCCCTTCCCGGGGTGTAAAATAATATTAATATGTACACACGCATCTAGACACTACTTACTATACCTATTAGATATCGACGTACTCACTGTGTATACATTATGTGATATAGACACGGAGATGCTGATGTAAATACAGATAGATATATACCTATATATGTACCTACGTATGTACGTACAGTACCTTTGTAATGTATAGATAGCCCCCCTTTTCCTCCACAGCCTCCTCCGCGCGAAGCCCACCTCCAAGTCTCACGGAGCATGACCTCGCGCTTCAAGAGAGGACAGCGATTGCAATACATCACATCGCATCACATCACAACACATAACGACATGTCTGAGCGAGAGGGGATATAGGCGGCTCACCATGAGCGAGGCCGATTGACTAAGATGTACTCGGTACACGTCTCCCCCAGGATCACAGGGCCAACGAAGACTTGCTCAAAACTAATATTGATCAATTGAGGGTTTCATTTCGCTCACACGAACTAGCTACATGTTCTGTACCAGGACCTCGAGTAGCCCTTTTGGACGCATGAAAGAAACCCTCAATAAAGCCATTAGACAACGCTCGGGCCCCCTCCCTCGCGCCATTTCGTTGTGCATGGACGTTTCATCGTATCCATCAGCCTCCCCCACATAGCCACATGTGCCTGTATGTGTGTTCTCGCGTAACGCATGAGCAAAGAGTCAAAAGGATAAAGAAACTGCACTCTTTGGGCCGCATCCAGATTTTTCAGAGACCGCCGTTGCTATTCTTTTGCCTGGTGCTGTACAGAAAGCCTCCTTCCCACCCCGTTCTGCCGAAGATTTATGTACAAGATAAAGCAAAGTCAAGTGCGCATCGTCGTGAAGATGCTACAAAAATCATGGGAAACCCTAGCCTGTTGTATAATGGCCAGACCTTCCGTGCGCCAGAGATGGATGACGCCTCTTTCCTCACACTCTGTCAAAGGACCCCCTGCAAGAATAGATAAGGTCGAATGTTCATGACGGGTAATATTACCTAGGTAGTCTTGCAAATAACATCGTTTGTTGCTCTGCGGCTAGCAATGCACTGGTTTGTGACTGTGCTCACGTTCGCTGCATGCCAGGTTGTAGGGGAGCACCGTTTGGCAAGGCCATTCCGTACGGGTGGACGTGTTGGTTGCCGAAGGCGTTGGGATCCTGCATGCCGTTCAAAAATTGCCCAATACCTTGGGCATGACCTACAGGACAGTCTTTATGAGCCATGAGGAGAGTGCGGAGATTCCGAATTTCGTCATGAAGCTGAGCAACTTGTGTGTTGAGGCTGTCGTTTTCAGCGGAGTACATTTCCACTTTGGTTTGGAGGTTGGCCAGCCACTGTTTCTTTCTCTGGCGACATTTGAGTGCAGCGACACTACCACAAGTCAGTCCATGACACAACAAACAGGAGTTTGATGGCACTTACCGATTGCGCTCGAGGAAGTTCCTCCGTTTTTCTTCATCTGTCATCTTTTTGTTGTTACTGCCATTGGTTGTGGTTGTGGATTTCCCCTGGTCTTCGCCTTCATCGCTATCATCATCGTCGTCGTCGTCCTCCTCGCGAGGGTCAAGGGCAGGATCTACATTTGCAGCGCCTGAGTTGCCCTTGGCACGTTTGTTGCTGCCCTTGGCACTTGCTTCTGACTTCCTGCGGTTACTGGCCGGCTCAGCCTTGACAGCCTTCTTACCACGGCCACTGCGCGTGGCAGGCTTCGTATCCTGTGGGCTCCCGGCGCTTTCACCCGTGTCACTGCTGCCCCGTTTCTGATCCTGAGCCGGCGTGACAGAGGTTGGATTGGGCACCGCGAACTGATTGGTAGGCTGACCTCCTTTCGCGAGCATAAACAGGCCATTGGCAGCGTCAGTGGCGTCGTGCACAGAGTCCATGTTACTGGTGGAAGGGTCTTGTGGGTTGGAAGTGTTGGCGAACTGGTTGTTCTTGTTTCGCGCAGCAGCGTTGATAGCTGTGCGATGGAAATCAAGGGTACCAGGTGTGGCACCGCCACTTTGCAAAGAATTAAAGAGCGCTTGTGAGTTTGGGCTGGGGACCGGGAACATAGACCCGCCACCGCCCGGAGTCAGGCCAGTTCGGAGAGATGACTCGTTTGGCGTTGGAAAGCCACGGCCGATACTGTCAAAGTAATCGCCTTGTTGTGGACCAGCCAACATTGCAGGGCTCAGCGGCCCCGACCGAAGAGAGCTTTGCCAGTTGTAACCGCCAGTGGAGCTCGTGCCAGGGATGGCAGGAGACGTGAGCGCTGCGACAGGAGGCAGCAAGTTCTTGCCGGGAGTCTCTGTCGAGGGTGCTCCAAATGATTGTTCAAAGGGATTGAATTCTTGACCGATACTGCTCCCGTTGTTGTGCAGGGCCGAGAAGTAATCGGGAGTCTCTGCTTGAGTAGTGGGCGCAGGTCGCGGTGGCGGCGCAAGGGGTTCCGATGCTTGAACGACGGGCTTGGATTCTTCGACCAGCGAGGTGGATTGTGGTTCTGGATTGTCGCATTAGCAAGGTGCATTGTACATATCAGTGGGCGCGTGGCCGACGCGTACCTGGAAGCGATGATTTAGCCTGCGACGGTGATGTCTTGGATGCTAATTATGTGGCAGACTTGTCAGCATTGATTCTTAAAATGCGCCTGGGAGCGCGGTGTTGATGCATGAGGCAGTCGTCATTGCGCAGTTGATGATGGTGATGGCAGCGTTGATGGGTGTGGGCGAGAGATGATGAAAGAATTTTTTTACAAATAGGGGGCAGCGACATGGACTAACCTTCTTGCTTCGCTGTGGCTTTCTTATTGTCCATAGGCGACGAGGTGCGAGAAGTTGGGCCAGCCCCAAGGTGTTGTTGTGACGGTTGAGTTGCGACTGCGGCGCTCGCCATATTGTCGGGATGCGATGAAGCAATACGTAGATGAGGAAACAACGTCAGCCGTTGCAGAAGTGACGTCGATAGAGCTGGGAAGGCGTTGGCGCCTCATATATTTTGGAGGTAGGGCAGGCGAGGGAGTGCAGGCTTGGGGGGGAGGGGGCAGACTGCGAGGCCTGCAGGGTTGGAGGGTTGGCTTCGTCCGAGCGGCCTGTCCAAGTCACCCCAAGGGTGTGGGTTGAACCAAGAACCTGCGAATCAGAGACGTGTCAGCTTGGAAATCGGCAGTGGATGGCGATCGCCAGCCATCGAGCCCATCAGGATTCAGAGCTTCGCTTTTGCTCGCCACTCATATCGACCCACCCTTTCCCAATACTCGATCACAGCCGAGCGGGAATTGGCTCCGGGCCTGCACAAATTCAGGGAAATTGTCGCCAGTGACTTACCGGACGAGTGGTGCACCTCCAAAGCCTTTTCCTGAGAAGCGAATCCTCTTCCACGAATTGAGATTCCAATGGGAATCCTGAAGAACAGCGTTGTTGGTTTTTCGAGATTGGCGATACAAAGGCGATCGAGGGCGCAGCTAGAATCGGGGGTGGGCGGTCTCAGAGGAGGAGAAGAGAAAAGTGATGACGTGTGTCGCAGACTGGGTGATACAGCCGATGAAAAAGACCCAAGACAAAGGCTCAAAGTCCCGTGATCGACGATTTCGAGTGAACACGAGAGTCCCTAAGGGAGGTTCTCACAACACCGAGAAAAATATCAAAAGGTAGATTGGGATTAATGCTTGATTGCCGACCAAGTTAGGATGGTGGATTCTTGCAAGAGGCTCAATTTGGTACGTGAGAGAGGAGAATGCGAGGGGACGGGAAAGTTTGAAAGAAGGTGGAAAAAGAGATATCAATGACCTCAGCACGCAGATGCAGGCATACCGGAGGCTAAGAATGGAGTTACGGGAGTTTGATTACCTACCTAGGTAGGTATTACTTGGGGAAAAATAGAGGGCGAGAGACGGACACCCGAGAAGAAGCTTTCAAGGGGGAGAGGCCACTACCTCGTACTGCCTGGCATAATCCACTGCCCCCTTCGCCCCCCGTAAGAAGGATTTCTCTGGGTCTTCTGGGACTCGGACTTGAGGGGGGTGGGAGTAACACTCGTTGTTGAAAGGCAAAGAAAAGATAATAATGGGGTGATTGCCCCCAGGCGGCCACTGTGGTGGCTTCTTCCAGTTTGACTCGTAACTCTGACGCAATCGTCGATGAAAAGTGTCCCGGCACTCACACGGCGCTATCGCTAAACCCGGTCTAGTCTTGACGCCACCCCACCACGGCAGCCTGGCCAATATTCATCCTCAGGACCCAAAAGTGCGTTAAGGTGCATCGAAGTGCGCCTGCAAGCACGCCACGCTCCCCCAATTACTATGCGTCCTTCCTCTTTCTCCTGGCTTCTAGGGAATTAACTTGCATGGTAGCGAGCCTATACCGCTTTTCTAGGTCTACTAGTACGGAGTAAAGGCCTCTCCCTCGTTTACATACATCTCCTGATTATAGTTCCCTTCAGTACCGTTGCAATTTCTTTCTTCCCCTGAGCCGGCACGAACTACTCCAGCCCGAACAGAACGCGAGCAGTGCTGATACATCAGTTGAGGCTGATACTCGCCACCCATTCGCCTTACGTTAGTTGGCAGGCGACATGGTCACAAATCCGAAAAAGAGACACGTGCGAATATATTTGGACTTGTATTAGTAATGGAACGTTCCCCACCCACGATGCCCACGACCACTGGGCGCCCGAGCGTCTTTCGACCATGGGAGTTCTATTACGACAGACGATTTTTGATCATGTCCTTTATGCCGCAATACCTGGCTTCTACTCGTAGACCCGGAGAACACCATGCAATGCCATCCAGCCTTGTCCCGGCTCGGGTCGCCCTGAGACCCAAACACATGACCGCCCTGACCCAAGTGTCCCCATCTACCTGTAGAAATCAAACTTGTCTGCCTCCTGTGCCCCCTTGACCTGGCTCGAATATGCATCTTCCAAATCTGCTTGGATGATGTTATAGCGATTCTTGCGCACTGCCCTCAATCCCGCTTCCTGCATAATCGCTGCGATGATGGCTCCTGACAAAGGATCGTTCCTCACAATCAATGAATCCAAGTCCACCTCAGGTGACAGGGACATCTTGCTGGCAATGGTGGTGAAAATCAACCGCCGCTCTCGCCGATCTCGCAGCGACGGGAACTCGATCTTTCGGTCCAGACGGCCCGGTCGGAGTAAGGCAGGATCCAGGGTATCCGCGCGATTCGTAGCCATGATGACCTTGACATTGCTCGTCTGGTCAAAGCCATCCATCTGATTGAGGAGTTCTAGAAGAATTCGCTGGACCTCTCGATCTGCTCCCGTTTGCGCGTCAAACCGCTTGGTCGCAATGGCGTCGATCTCATCGATGAAAATGATGGCAGGTGAATTCTCTCGCGCCATCCGGAAGACATCTCGGACCATCCGAGGCCCTTCGCCCAGATATTTTTGAACAAATTCGGACCCAACAACCCTGATGAAGCTGGCAGTCGTGCTGTTGGCAACCGCCTTAACCAACATAGTCTTGCCAGTACCGGGAGGGCCGTAGAGCAGTACCCCTCGTGGCGGGTCGATACCAATTTGTTTGTAGAGATCGAAATGTGTCAGTGGCAGTTCCACCGCTTCCCGGATCTCTTGCTTTTGCATGTCTAGTCCGCCAACATCAGCGTACGTTACGTCAGGCTTTTCGTCAGCTCCGAGCATAGCAATGGAAGAATCGGCTTCCGGAGGGAGGATGTCGACAAGAGAATTTGAGTGACGGTGCAGGGCGACGGAGGAGGACGGCTTTAGTTTTTCGCGGTCGAGGGTTGAGAGGATACGGACGACATAGTTAGACCCAGTAGAAGATTGGACGATTCCGGTACTATATGCAATCAGTGGCTTGGACATAGGTGAAAGGAGTGCACTCCTACTTCTGATCGATAGCTTCCATAAACTGGCCAATCACTAATGGAACACTCTGTATTCGCTTGATCTCTTCTTGCGCTCGCACCAGCTCGCGCTTGAGAGATCTAGAACAGGAGTCAGTCTTGCATCGGCTTGTCGATCACCCTCAACACACCTCTGTTCATCCTTGATATATTCTTCTTGCAGCTTGATGTACCTGGCATGGTCAGCTGTGGCGCTCCGACAAACAACCAGCATGAATCCGTACTCTAAATGTCTCTGCAGCCTCTTCAACGTCGAGTATTCATCGCTGCCGTCTGCACCAGCTCCTTCTAATGAGTCGATGTCCGGGATGGAATCTGAAATGGGCGGTTTCTTGTGAGGAGGAACAGTGTTGGCAGGATTGTCAACAAGCACGTCGCCCATGGTGATTTTCCGTTGGAGGCTTGGAGTTTTGTTTGAATCTGGAGGTGCGGAGGAGATCTGTAGTCCTTCAAAGGCAACGAGAGTCTCGACAAAGGATGGAAAGCAACAGGAAGATGCAGTTGTTGGTCGCAAGCTTTGCGTTCAAGTTGTCGGACGGCCCCAAGTCGAAGTTCTAACTTGAAGGCGACCACAGGGACGCGCCGCTCGCAAGCAGAGCACTAGTCCAAAGGTGGACTAGTAGCCAACGAGAATCGGATAATTCGAATATCCGCGGCGAGATTTGCCAACCCACCTTTTTTGACGTCTCGAACGGCCACTGAGCATCGCACAAGCCGCCTTTCTCGATCAGCTGGCCTCCCTCACAGGCCCTCCTATTATTCAAAGAATAGCTAAGCCCAGTAAGCTTTCGGGCGGTCCGGCTTCGATACCTAGGTACGCTGGCCAAATGCCTGCTAGGTTTGTAGGCCCTCTTCCAGCTCAGCAGCGGTGACAGGTCTTGTTTCCCCTGCTCTGGACTCGGCAGACTCGGTCTACCATACATCAACCTCTGTCCTCTCCAGAGAAAAGAGATCAGTGAAGTTGAGTCCTCCAGGCCAGAAAATGTATGCATAGAGTGACATCCTGGAGCGGATTTCTGCCTTGAGGCATGCGGACCCGGCTCTTTGGATTCGGTCGGTTTGGGGATAGCTGCGAAAAGGAAGATCCCGCGCCGTTGATCTAATTCCTTTTCCTCCCCCCAGCGCCCCTGGCACTTGCCTTGATACGCCCACCAGGGATGTCCATGATTGAATTAAACAAGAGTACTCGATACGCAAGGAGGTCGGGAGGCTCGAATTGTGCCACTCTCCTTGGATACTACCACAACGGCTCCGCAATGCATTGAGCCTGGTGGCAGTCCGACAGTAGTGTATCCTGCGGTGCTGGGTCTTGCAGAACATCGGGCCATAGCCGAAAGGAGGAGCGACCCATGCAGCTAATAGATAGAGGGCCACGCACCACCAAAGCATGCACGATATGTGCCTAACCATCGTGGACCGGGGTGAGTGAACTGCATTGGTTCTGGCAATATGAAAGAACCCGCTCAGGTTCGCTTGAGACAGTCTCTGGCGTGTGACACGATTCGAAGGTTTGTGTCGACTTGGACTCAGCCTGCCCGCAATGAGGAAACTAGACTTGCGGATCTGCCAATCAGACGATATCTGGCCGCTTGCGCATGAGCAATGAGCTGGTTGAGCTGGTTGAGCAGAAATGAGGCACTATCCGACTATGTAAGCCCTGAATTCTGCTGCCTTTTGAATCGTTTTCCTTTTCCTTCCTCTCTTCCCATATCCAGCTCTTTTCCCTCCCAAACCTGACCATGGACACCTCTCCTTTCGATATTTTATCGGCGCACCTCCACTGCGACGTTTTGGCTACGACCCTCCAGATGACACCCTATCTCCTCTCCACCTTAGTCTATGACTCAGCCGGTTGACAAGAACAACCCAGATGAGGTCCAGCATGTTCATCTGGGAGGCATTTCTACCACGAAGACTTTGCTGGCGTACAGAAGGGATATGGCTGACCGCCTCCTCATCCCGACTCCCAGCCTTTTGTTTGTTCCCACCATCTAGTCTTGCCAGACGCCATACACTCCGACCTCTTTTGCAACGTTCGTTCTGTATGTGCTTTTAGCACTTACAAACAAAGACATGCAGCACGCACAGCGAAGAGAGCACATGGGCCTTTTCTTGCTCAAAACGTGGCTGAGATGGGAAGCGGAGCAGTCTACTCGTATGCCTCAGCGTGATGGGGGATTATTAGGTTCGTGATCGCAGGCCCAAGGCACTTGAAGAATGGCCTAAGCCGAAAACGAGCTTGGTGCGGCCCCAATTTGGCTTTGCATTTTGAAACCCGTCTTTGGCAAAAACCCGGACCTTCCAGCAGCGAGAGAAAAGACGAGACGAGACGAGACGAGACACGGGGGAAGAAACAGAGACACCCTTCGAATGTCAGAGCAATTCCTCTCACGAAGCACCCAAAATCATCAGACACGGATTTTCGACTTCTCACACCCTGGGGCCGGTGCTCTTATTATTGACCGACAATTGTGGTGGATGGGGTACAGCACAAGTGAGCGCAGAGTGACGGAAGCGGGTAAGGAGAGAGTCAAAAACTGGGCTGGCAGTGCTATTCTTTCTTGCACGACGAAACCCTGCAACTGGCCCGAGGCCAATGAAGATTCGCGCATGGCCAATTAGCGGATACGGCTCCCTCGGTGGCCTGTGCGCGTGCTCCAAGAAAAGCCGAGTGGCACCGAATCGCCCACTTTTTGCCCACCTTTTGCCTGCCCGGGAGGCCAACACGCCAACACGCCAACAACCAGGCAGCCCTTTGGCCCTTTTCTCACCTCGCCGCGCCAAAGGCTCTGCTGCTTCTATCGCTCTGTCGCCGTGCCTCTAGTCGGTTGCATCGCCTGTCTCTCTGTCACTCTCCCCCCTTCCCAAGCGCTTTCTTTAGGCTCCCATTTTTTCTCGACTTGCCCCCGATTCCAACCTTTACGGTGCCTGTGCTGTTGACCAGTTTATCCCCCCGGTTCCAGGCAATTGCTGTTTTGTGTTTCATCAATTCCCATTCCCATTCACCCAAGTCGTCAGCTCAGACTCTCTCTGGCTTGTCGCTTGTCATCCCTTCTGACGGATCGTCTCCCACCCCGCTGGTGCCGCCCTGCCCTGTCGTGGTGATTGTCTCTTTTCTGTTCCCTGCAGTGTACGAGCCACCACGTATCATCAACCTTGGGAAGGGAAACCCAGATCGCTTCCCTCTAATCACATCCACACGGTAAGCCTCTGCTGCTTTTCCTTCTGATCCCCATGAAACCTTTTTTTTGCCCCTCTGCCGATTCCCCCCTTGCACTTTGCAAAAGATAGTGGGCTTGTTCTTGTTCTTCCCTCTGCCGGCCGGTACGCAGCAGCCGGAATTGAGCACCAGCACATGGCTCGCCCACCACATCATCCATCCTCTCGCCTTCTTTCCCTCCCCAAAGCCATCCACCCCCAGATCCATCACTAGCGCCTGTTATCTCCCATCAAACATGCAACTGAGATCGTGTCGCACGGCCCAATAGACCTGAGTGGGACCCTCTCCCATTGATGCTCGTTGCCAGTCCTTCTGCCCTGCCCCAAGCGTGGCTAACCTTCTTCTCTCAGCAGTTCCCAGTCCTCAGCTGTCACACGCCGCTGGGGCTAAACCCTTTTTGGCCGTCCCCCAGCCCTCAGGAAAATCGTCCCAATCTCGACTTTCCGATCGGTTCGCATACCTTTACGCCTGTGACGATTCCGCTCAAACATTGCCAGCCAGGTGAGTAGCCTTGTCCGATGTCCTCTAAGCCTGCTTATTGCCCCTTCACCATGCTCGTATCACTTGCCCCTCGACGACCCGGTGTTGACCTTCACTTTCCCCTGTGACGCGTCTTTTCACCTCCTCTCCTCACCCGATCCGCCGCGCCATCCACATTCTTGCATCAATGCGCAACCGTCCGCAGGCCTGTCCATCATGAGATACCAGGTCCTGACGGACGACGTAGATGCTGAACCGGATGGGTCCACTCTCGTGATGGCCGCGCGCATTCGTGGACCAAGGCTGATGACTCTTGTTGCTATAGCCAATGGATGACCGAACCTCATTCGAGCCATGAACCCTTGGCTGACCGACGCCTCCTCGAATCCAAACAATCATGTTGGCTTTGGAGGCCCAATGGATGCTGGCATGTCTTTCCTGCAACCTCCTCAGACGATAAATCCTTCGCAGTTCCAGAATCCCGCCTTCCTCAATGGCGCCGCCCGAACTACCTCGCCTGCCTTCCACAACCCCGTCTATCAGACGAACCCGGTGATACCTTCCAAAAGAGCAAGAGAAGATAGCTTGGCCACCTCGCCGCGGCAGGCGCCTGGTGGCTTACCTGTTTCTAGATCACAGACTCCGGGACAAGTCCCCTACCCGGGCTTCAATCCTCAAGCGAACGGCGTACCGGCCATCTCAAATGCCCCGACACCCTTTGGCCATCTCCAGACAACTTCTAACGCCTCTCCGTCTCCTACCATACAACAGCTGAATCATTTCACCTCGACTCAAGCCAATCAACGCGTCGCAACGGCGTCTCCCAGTCCGTTTTCTCCCCAACATGCTCCCCCACACGCTTCACCGGCTCCTTCAGACCATGCGAGTCGCGTTGGCACGCCCCATGACAATCCCCAAAACTTCATGCCAAATGGCGTTTTCGCGCCGGGGTTTAATCAACCCCAATTCGGTCAGAACATCAGCAATGGGATGCCACAAGTAGGGATGAATCCCCAGATGAACATGGCGGCACAAAATCCAAGCATGGCTGCAGCTCAGCGAAACTATCAAATGCATCTTCAGGCTCAGGCGCGTCAGATGCAGGTGCAAGCGCAGGTGCAAGCGCAAGCGCAAGCGCAAGCTCGTGGGATGAATGGTTTGCCTACCAATCCTAACCAACACGCCACCAACCCCCAGATGCCGCAAGGAGCACCAGCCGCATTTCATCCTGCCAGACCCAACAATCCCGAAGATTTTATCCGGGGCCTGCAACAATTCATGGCGGCGCGTAACCGCCAAGTTGATCTAAACCCGGTAATATGTGGTCGGCAACTACCCTTGTTGCGGTTGTATGCAGCTGTGGTGAAAAATGGGGGCTCACAAAGGATATCAAAGCTAAACCAGTGGGCCGCGGTTGCGCACCAGTTTGGTTTTCCACCGCCACAACATATGCAAGCAGCTCAAGAACTCCAGGCGTACTGGATGAACAATCTAGCCCCTTATGAGGCCGCTTGGCAGCTATCGCAGCAGAAGCAAAAGATGGCAGCCCAGGCTGCGATACAAAGCCAAACTCAGATGTCACCTCCGCGCGATCAATCCCAAGAACCTACCCACCAGAGAAGTGCGTCGGCCACCGGACCAGTCGCCCAACAACCGCAGCACCCTACGGCAAACGGATTTATGCAACCTCCACACGCCCAAGGACCACCGGATCCCACAGCAACGCCTCAACACCGTTCTAGCGTGTCACGACAGTTCGATCCTCAACAGATGGCTGCCCTGCAGGGCCAAGTTCAGGGACAAACACCCCAAAAGCGACCTCAGACCAGTGCGGGTAAGATAGCAGAACCCGAGCCTGACACGAACAAGCCTATGTCAAAACCGATCGAAGACCCTTTCAAGCCCGATATTCTCCCTCAGAGCAGGTTCCACGGACCAATCAATGTGGAAGAGATGTTCATTATCGGCCAACACATTGCTGAATCCAAACCATTCGTGCCTTCTATTCGGGAGCTGGGTGTGATCGACATTCACGCTTTGACAATGGCAATCAAATCTGGAATACACGCGGAGACACGAGTAGCACTGGACACGCTTGTTACACTTTCGATGGAATCTGCATTGCCACTAGCATTAAGTGAATGCGATGACCTTGTTGACACATTACTGGACTGTGCCCAGGATCAGGTATCTTTTCTCAGCGAACACGCCACCGAAGTCTCTGACGAAATGTTCCTCACTTCGTATGAAGATCTCGTCCGGGCTTGTCGCATCGAGAACGAGTCCTTGCAAGATGCGCCCGAGTTTGGAACCGTTGCATACGATCTCGAACGAGCAGCGGATCGCTTGATTTGTATCACCACCCTGTTGCGCAATTTCTCCTTTTACGAAGCCAACTTTATCCCACTTGGTCAGCCAGAGGTTGTCAGGCTACTCAGCACCGTGATCCGATACCTCGGCACCACGGAAATGTTCTTGCGACACAACAGAAATACCCTGGATTTCATGAAAGACGTGGTCATCTATTTTAGTAACTTGTCGACCTTGCTTCAGCTCCCCGGGAAAGAAGAAGCCCTCTGTGTCCTCCATTTCCTTCTCGCATTCGCACCAACCCCAGCACCTACCTCGAGCGCTACCACCAAGGTCTCTTTCGTCCCGTACGCGCCAACCCTACATAAATACATGCCATCTGCTGTCGATAGTCTCGCCAAGCTCCTAGCGCGTGACGAACCCAATCGGACCTACTACAAGGCCATCTTTGCAGCCGACGGTCACTCGAGCCCGCCATACGAGCTATTGACGAGAGCATTCGGACTTGCCATTTCCTCAATACCAGCAAATTCCAATCACACCAGGCCACTCATCGAGGCACGGAAACCTTTCCTCTTACAAGGAATGTTAGCAGCAGAAATATTGGCGAGTCTTGCGCCAGGTTCGGACCATCCATTGGCGCGTTCGTGGCTCGAGTCAGACGATGGCTTTGCTGGCAATCTTCTGCGGCTGGTCGGTTTGTTGAGTGCCGATCGGACGACTCAGACCGCTCCCAGGCACGCACAACCAAACAACCGAAATAATGCCTTTGAGCCAGACGCCAACGGTTACGGGGCAATCGCAAATCGTGCTATCGCTGTCCTGAAGACCTTGGTGCAGAAAGCCCGTAGGACTGATGAAAATGGCTCGACAATAGTTCCATTGGGCATTATGCCAAGCAAAGAGAGTCTGCTGGGAGCGATGATACAGAAAGATATTGATCCTGGCATACTGCGGCAGCTTTGCGTCTATGCTGGTTTAGAGGATTAGTACCACGAACATTGGATTGCATGAGCGCGGTTGAGCTGATGTCCTGGATTTTGAGCATACGCAATTGCATTCATTCAGCATGTGAAATACGAATTGGCGGAGAAGAGCAAGATTTGAGATGACGGGGACTTTGAATGGCTCTACTCGAGGGCCTTTTTGTACCTCCACATGAAGCTTCCAACGGTTGGGTACTCAGAGATGCCTTTTCCCGCTCCAGAACGAGAGGGAAGAGCACAAAATGTCTGTACTTAGTCTTCCAACTTGATTCAATAAAGACATTGTTTGACTTGAATTCGGTCTCGATGCGAGGAAGGGGCTCAGTCCTTCGAGAGACGTGCTTCTGTTCATGCTGTCGATCCGTCTTCGGCGTATACATTCATAACGTGTGCAAGAGGGGCGTATGCGGCAGAAATTTACGCGTTTGATAATACAGATATGTGTGGTAGGCGTTCAGCCCTCACCTTAGACTATTGACGCCTGGTAGGATTTGGTCCTCTCTTCCTGTATCGATCCGCAACGCAAATAGTACAACAGGCATCTCGTTCTTGCAGAACTGAATCCAGTCAACCTGTCTCTGCCTAATACCCCTCTTTGCACTGTAAGATAGCTCTCGATTTCATGAGAGCCGGTCCGAGGTGCACAGCGAGTAAGAGAGGTCCAGTGGAAAAAGGTCCCCCCTTGTCACATCATCCATTACCGCGTACGGAACTTGGGATTTCCATGTTGCTCGTGTGCCCATGTCCGGCTGGTCGCTTTGGTCTCCTTTTGGCTCTCTTCGCACAGTCTTCAAAACCCACTGACTTCCGCCCACCGCTTGATCTCTGGGCCTCTCCAACCCCTCACAACCACATGCCTTGTCGTCCAATTGATCACGACATTGGCCTTCCTCCGCCCTCGCACGTCGGTCATGTATTCCTCCAGCCCCAGGGCGGTGCGCACAGCGTTCGCCAACTCCTGCAGATCACCCTTGATCTTGCGGATCGTCGTAATGTGTTTGGAACCGCCGGCCTTGGTGGTCTGGTAGATTGGGAGGTTCTTCGAGGGTGTGCGCGTGATCAAGTACGGAAGCGCGGAGAGGGTCGGTGTAAGATTATGGTTCTGAATCTGGCTCCTGAGGAAAGAAGTCTGGTGAAGAGGAGGTGATTGCTGTGGTTGGATTTGTTGCTGCGTCTGTGAGAGTGTTGCGGAGGGAGTGGAGGCCGGAAACATTTTCGCAGCGCGATCTTCGCTATCCTGTCCTGTTGGTTGGGATCATGTCAGTGAAGGTCCCAGCAAGCCCAGACAGTTGGCTCTGCTACCACAATAAACTTACTTTCTTTCCGGACAGCTGCTTTTTGTCTTCGGTGCAGCTTGTCCAGAGTAGTGATTTTCGCGTACTTTTCCCTGGGCATCCATTCTGACTTCCATCTGACCTGGCATAGAGGCTGTTGTGGACGTAGCATAGCCCGTAGCAGTAGGGTTGAAGGGGCCTTCATGGTCAATTTTGAGTGCGCAAATGAATGGACAGCCCCGTGCACCTTAGGAGCAAAAACGGCGAGGCAAGGGCATTGGTCTTGATGCGCACGTTAAGCACAAGGCTGATTGACACCCAGGGTTCGGCTTGGCGTTGTCGCTACCTAGTACTTTTTCAACACATCTCACGCCGCTTTTCAATTCATCTCAATCTAACGCTTTTAGGGATAGCGTGTCATTCCCCATTCAATTTCACAAGCGCACGACTGATATTCAAAATGGTCGATAATCTTCCAAGCGGCCATCCTGAGCACGAAAAGAACAAAGATACCCCTGGGTATATCTTTAATCTCTCCCTCCCCCCATCTCCGTCGCCGCCTCCCCCTCCACCCAGCCACCGCCTCACCCGGTACAATTTGCGCCTTCTGGAGGAACAATTCAACGCAATTGACATTGGGTACGAAGTTAGACCCATACCCAAGATGTCGCGCCTCGAGGATCCAACCGGCGAGTATGCCTTCCTTGCGAAGCTCATTCGGCGCATGGATCGACATCTCATTTTCCCCTTACTTGAACACAAGCTCGGGTCCGAAGACATCTCACAACAGCGTTACGACGACCTCAAACAGGCCATCTTCAACCTCCTCAGTGACACCAACATGATCGACTACGTGGGCAATCTCTACAAGGAAATCCACAAGTCAGAGTCGACCCCTGCGGACTTTGCGAAGAAGAGAGAGGAAGTGTTGAACCAACTTGCAAAATTCGAAGAGGAATCCGCACACCTGACCAACCTGCTGAACGATGAATCAGTCACTTCACAACTTCGCAGCGACAAGGTCGCCAATTTGAAGTTCCTCGAAGAACAACACGGAGTCACGCAGCAGATGGTGGACAACCTCTATGACTTCGGCAGATTTCGCTATCAGTGTGGCCTTTATCCCGAAGCCGCTGACTTGCTCTACCGCTTCCGCGTCCTGTCCACTGACAATGAAAAAGTGGTCAAAGCCACCTGGGGCAAGCTTGTCTGCGAAATTCTGGGTGAAGAATGGGAGAACGCACTTGAAGAAGTGGAAAAGGTCAAGGAACATATTGAGACTCGTCTGTTCAACAATCCTCGAGCTCAACTCACGGCCCGTGAAGCCCTGGTTCACTACGCCCTCTTCCCGTTCTTCAACTATGAGCCCGCTCGTGAAAAGTTGACGGAAATGTACTTCTCCCCGCCATACATCTCTTCCATCCAAACCGTTTGTCCCTGGATTCTCCGTTACCTTGCGGCCGCAGTCATCACCAACCGCACCCGCATGAACAATTCGCACAACTACCAGAAACAACTCAAGGATCTCGTCAGAGTCGTCAAACAAGAAGTCTATGAATATCAAGACCCCGTGACGGAATTTGTCAAGGCTCTCTACGTCGATTTCGACTTTGAAGAGGCACAGAAGAAGTTGTCTGAAGCTGAGGCAATTTTGAGAGGGGATTTCTTCCTGGGAAGTTCAACTGACGCTTTTATGGAGAGTGCCAGACACCTCATCTCGGAAAGTTATTGCAAGATCCATCAGAGAATTGATATCAAGTAAGTCTGAGGGCACCGACTCCTTCCTCACTGCTTCGCTTCAATCAGCTCAAATCACTAACTTTCCTAACCTCAGGGATCTCTCCACCCGTCTCGGACTTTCTCCTAGTGAAGGTGAAAAATGGATCGTCAACCTCATCCGCGACACCAAAGTGGACGCCAAGATCGATTACCAGGCTGGAACGGTAGTCATGAACCACCCCCCACAGAGTGTGTACCAACAGGTCATTGAGAAGACAAAGGGTGCATTCTTCCGCACACAGGTGTTGAGCGCCGCCGTGGCGAAGTGAATGATTGAGGAGTGAATGAATCCATACATGCGAGAAGAGTATTGGTATGGAAGGCCAGACGAAATCAAAACGATCACAAAGACGAGACAGAGACTACACAACAACAATGTTGTCTACGGAGTAGTCCATTCAGAGCTCCGCACATGAACAGGGCCTGCGAGCTGCACATGAATTCGAAATGCTGCCCAACTGAAGATTTACGAGGGTTCTTGAGCTAAATGCAGTGAGGAGTGACAGAACAGTGCAAGAGAACCTTGGTGAACGGAGACGCTTGTTTTGGCACAAAAGGAGAAAATTCGAGCTACGGACAGAGTGTGATTACCACAAAGGAACTGACGAGCATTGGACTTGGACCGAAAAAGGGCACGATACCCATGAACATGGCATGGCATGGCATGGCATTGAATGATGACTCGCAGGCAGCAGACATGAAGGACTGACAATGAGCTTTTTTTTTATGTTGTGAGCTGAGAAAAAAATGGAGCAGCAGCCAGGGATCACCCATCAGAGCCGGGGTTGAGAGAAGAGCTCACAGCTTGTGCTTTAGTGGGCATGAAACGAGCAAGTTCTTCTGCTGTATGTAGCAAGGCTTAAGGCATCATGCTGATTCAACTTGCAGTGGCAGAAAGAGCACCGCCACCAAGAAAGATGCCATGAATCCATTCAAAACATCATGTAGATCTCATTTCTTCCCGTTCCCATTGCCATTACTATGACCTTGATTGGCCTTCGTCTTCATCTTCATCTCCTCCTCAGCCACCAGACCCCTGACTTCCTCCTCATCCATCCACTCGCGTACACTGCCCATGACATCCTCGAGACTCTGAGCCCCCGCCAGGACACCGTCAAGGTCACTACTCTCCACACCACACCTATGATCCGTGACGCGGTTCTGCGAGAAATTGTACGTGCGGATCTTATCCTCGCGACCCGTGCGGGCGACGCCGCCCATGGCCGCGCGGCGGAATGCGATGACCTCGGCCTCGCGCTGTTCGCGGCGCATCTGGGCCAGTTTCGCGCGGAGCAGCGTCCACGCCTTTTCGCGGTTCTTGTGTTGAGAGCGCGATTCTTGCATCGCCACCACGGTCCCCGTGGGGAGGTGGGTGAGCCGTACGGCCGAGTCGGTCTTGTTGACGTGCTGCCCACCGGCGCCGCGGGCGCGCATTGTTTCGGATTTCACGTCTGCGGGGGAGATGTAGTAGTCTGAATTCGGGTCGTCGTAGTCGAGACCTTCGGTAGAGGAGGGCGAGTCTGGTAGATTGGGGAGCACGAGTATCGAGACAGCGCTGGTGTGCGTGCGGCCCTTTTTTTCGGTTGCGGGCACGCGCTGCACGCGATGAACCCCGGCCTCGGTCCTCAACACGTCGTAGGATCCCGGATGGTTGATTTCCAGCAATGCATCGGTCAGTCCGGCCTCGTGGGTTGAGTCGTCCGCACTGTAGCTCGCCAGCGTCGTGGGCCATCTCTTCCGCGCGCAAAAGTCTGTATACATGTTCAATAAGGACTGGGCGAACAACGAAGCCTCGGAGCCTCCTGCCCCGGGGTGGATTTCGATCAGACACGGCATCGAGGCGAACGGGTGCGGCGGGATTAGGGAGTGCTTGAGATTCGAAGCGAGTGACTGCAATGATGCCGTGGTGGCCTGGATGTCGGTTTCTGCGAGGGAGCGAAGCTCCGAGTCGGAAGACGGGTCGTGTAGGAGAGCGTTGAGTTCTTTGAGAGACTGTTTCCGCAAGATCAATATTGTAAGATTCTGCGATATCATCCGACACCATGACGAAAGGGCAGGGTGTGTATTTACATTCTGTGCATCATCCCACTCCTTCAACGCCGCAGAGACGGGACCTAACTCCCCGATCCTCTTCGCAACGGCGACATCATAGTTCTCCGCGTTTGCGGCCGCCAGTTGCTGGTGCTCGGTGGCTACGGCCCTTGCGCGCTGCAGAAGAATCGGCGATAAATATTCTGGCCCATTATTTCCAGAGGGTATCGTCGTTGCTGGAAGAGGAGAGAAGTCAGATCACTTGGACGTTTAGAAGGCCTGCGGGTGTCGAGGTACGGGGAAGACACGACGTACCTGAGCTCTGGAAGCGGGCGAGACGATGAGGAGGAGTTCTAGCTGCCGTGCGCAGCAAAGGTCCAATGCATGTTGAGCATAGCCGCCACCGCGAGCTACTGCTCAACATGCCTTGGACGGGAGAAGAGGAATGCAGTCTTCAACTTGAATGGTCCAAAGACGACGAGAACTGGTTCAGATTGACAAAAAGTTCAATGCAGGACCCTGAAGGAGAGACAGAATAATATCAGGGAAGGTCTATCGACCCAATCGGGCCCATGGCAACCTCAGCCTTGCATTCCGCCTCGTCCTCCTCAAGCCTTGAATACCGAGTACAAGCAAGCTGCACACTTCCTCGTTCTCTATCACCGGTGGTACAAAGGAATCGTAAGGAAGTGGGGTTAAGTCTCATATTCAACTTCGGCGACATTGTATCTATGGCGCTCCATATAAGCAAGACCTGAAAAACAAGCAGAGGTATCTGTAGCGCCCATCACTTCTCCCCTTCCTCACTCAAAAGCCCTGGTTCTGATTTCATCTTTCATTCATTTGTAAACGCCTTGCAATGTGTGTATGCAAAAGTTTTGGGGGTTTCATGTCTTCATCACTCGAATGAGGAGCCGGAGTGGTATCGAACATTCTGTACATTTTTGGACGCCGGTCGTGCTTCGTTATTATTGGTGACAACGTGTATCGCTAATGCGTCTCGTCCGCTGGAAACCCTTCACGAGCGAAAAGCCCATATTGACTTCAACCCATTCTCATCGAGTCCTGTGGTGTCCTTTTTATGTCCCGTCAAGTCACCGTTGCTTCTGTCGCGCTGTGGCACAAGTCGAGGTGACTGGCCTGACCAGTTGGGTGTCTTGTCATCGCCGTCCATGGGGAAGAATACTCCTTCAACCTCTTCATCGATCTTCTTTGAACTCAAGCCAGGGCTGGAAATCCCACGGTCAAATCGTCCAATGGGCGCCGACGAGTGTCTCAGACCACTCGACTGGACCCTCAATCCATTCGATTCGCCCGAGTCAACTCGGTTGAGCTGCATCCGGGCCATCGCCTGAGATATACCAGATATCTGTACGCTCGGAGTGGACGATTCGCTGGGCATCCAGGACCCACGAAGAGGTGAACCAACGTGCCCGAAGCTGGACGGCACATTGTTCTCTGCAGCCTTTCTCTCCCTCTGTTCAGCCCATAAGGCACTGAATCTGGAAGGACTTCCCGCTGGTGGGGATCCCACTTTGCTAGAAGTTCCACTTGGAATCGCCAGGGCGTGGACATGATCCTTGGAGCTGTGCTCTTGATCCGCCCTTGAAGCGCGGCGCATCTTTTCCTGGGGAGTAAGTACTTCGTCGTGCAGACTATTGGGAAGTAGGTCTGTCTCCACCCCCACCCCTTCCTCCCATTCATAAGGAAGATGTGAGCGCGGAACACTTGCTGATAGCCCTCTTGTTTTAACTGTTCTCTGAGAATGCATAATTCGCTGGCCAATGGACTCCTCTGCATTCTGCGGCGAAAGACCCAAAGGCGACACGTTCCTCAAATTGGACCCCAAGTTGGCGTTTCGAACATTGACAATTGATTCTGGAGGACTTCCAAGTTGTCTAGACAGCGAAGAAGACGCTGGAGATCGCATGCCAAACTTGTCTGGGACAGACTGGCCGAGAGGCCCGTACTTCGCGATGTGGGAAACTCCGTTCGCATCGAAGGATTGTGGCAGAGGGGCATTGAGGGCGGTTCGAAGATTCTCGACGGGCGACTTGGGAAATTGGTAATCATTTGGCGGAGAACCAAACTGAGACGTTGGGGGGGAGTTGAGCCCTGAATCGAGGGCTGAGGGCGGTTGATATTGGTTGTACCGGTCTTGAAACGCGTCCGCCTCGTCACTGTCCATCAATGGGAAACCTGAACCTTGGAAATAGTCTTGGCCGTAGGGCGGTTGATTGAGTATGGGATCTCCCAGACTTGGATCTTGGCTGGGGAATGGCGATTGTTCGGATCGATTTGCGTAGTTGAAGTTTCGACCTGACATGGCGAAACCAGCATCGAGGTCTGCCCGATTGACTCGTCGCCCATCAGGAAGATAGTGAGCCAGCGCACACTTGGCGCCAAACTTGCAATTCCCCTGTACACGTTAATCTTGTTGATCTTGAGTTATCCACCACTAAAAACAGTCGTACCTTCATGAAATACTTGCAAGGCGCTTGCTGCGTCATTGGGTCGAGAGAATGGGAGAAAGGGCACGCATTTCCTGCCTGGCAGGCCCCTTGACGGAAGAATTTACATGGGACGTGTTTGGTATCTTGCGACAAACAGGTCAGCATAGGCTGCGTTCTTTCGGTTACAATTAGACTCACTCTTGCTCGACGTGGTCGGAGGGCTCCTCGCTATATCAAAGAGCGGCTGGCCCTGTGAGATACTGCTCTTTCTGTCCGCGCCGTTCCCAAAGACCGTCGACCCCGGTACCGGCACAGCCTTCTCACCGTTGCCGCTGAAGCCATTCCGCTGTCTGCCCGGTCCATGCATCATAGACCCGGGGTGTTGAGAAGTACTCTTTGAATGTCCTCGATTCATGGTTCCGTATTGCTCATGATCGTTCCAGGCAGTTGGAGGGTCTGAAGTCAATCGAGGGAGGGCGGTGCTCATGATGCGGGTAGGTTCACAAAGGGTGTACTGTAGAGAGCGTGCACAACGCAGGCAGAAGGGTGGAAAGGTGCCCTAGTGACTACAGACGCAGTCAGGCTTTCCCCGGGGAATTGGTATGCTGTGTGATCGCGAGTTGTGCCACAAGTCATGCGGCACCTGGACCGCGCAGACTCGGGACGAAAGCACTCTCTCCACGTGTTCGGCCGACCAGCGTGGGGGTGATTGGAGTACGATAACGTGTATGTCAGGGCGGAATGTCAGGTGGGGTGGAATTGGAGAGGATAGGGGCGGGCTTGCGAGAACAAGGTCAGAATTTGTAATATTGGTAAGGAGAAGGTAGAGAAGCGGGCGTAGAGGTGAGGCGTAGATATGGTCTTTATCAACGAGGGATCATGGACGTGGGCAGAGCAAGTCCAGCAAGTGTCACTAAGTCACTAGGCGCATGGTGGGGCGCGCGCGCAGTTGCGGTTAAGGAGGGAGGCATCCAGCGAGCCAGGTGGGTGCCAGTGGGTGCCAGGGCCCAGGAGGCATCGAGGGCGCCCGCCGCCCGGGCGGAGAGACAGTTGGACGTTTCAGCCTGGCGAGGCTGGTCACGTTCCGAGCGCAGACAAACTTGCCAAGATCTATAACGGGCTAGTTACTGTACCGATTCATTACTATGAAGTCCACGTGATATGGATTTCTTCCTCTTCCCAGCCATTCCCTTCATGTCGTGTTTCTCGATACTGTAGTTTTGGACATGGCAGCTCGTATGGAGTTGCCATTTCTCTACCATACCCGGACCATCCTGCGCTTACCAAAGAGAACTTGCCGCCTACGTCCACGATTTGCGTCATCTCAAGTGGGTTCAGATGTCCCAGTCGAAGATGGCAAAGCTCCCCTTTCCCCGGCCGAGGACGAGTCTTTTCTCAAAGCAAAAGCCCGAAGCGTCACTTGGTCTCCAATAGCATCTGATTCCACCTCCAGCAACGCCGAAACAACAATCAGCTCTACCATCACCGCAAGCGAGCGCAGAGCCTTTGAGACAATACTCCGGTTTGCCCCTAAACAGACCGAACCGACCCTCTCAAAGCGACGCAAGGCTTATGCAGATGCTGCCGACACTGACATTGAGAATATTCTCAACATATTCACTTCTTCTCTGCGGAGCCATCGGTTTGGGCGGGATGGGTCTCACCTTGCTCAAAAGCCTGATGGCGATGTCGCGCATCAGGATGTCGTCGGAGACCAATCCAACCTTGAAACGCCCGGGGAACAAGCGCAAACCACGCAGCCTGTCCTTTCCCCATTAGAGCAGTCTAGGGCCAGATTAACGGAGGAACATGACCGGGATTTGACAGACCAGCTGAGTCGAAATGCCAAGGAAGACAGTCCCGAGAACCTCTCCGTGACTCTGCAGACCAAGGCAACAAGCACTGCTGGGCATTCGGGTGTGCAAGCGCCAAAAGTGGCGGATTTTCCAGGTCTCTCCGAACTACAAGAAGAAGAAGGAGATATCCTCGCCGAGACCGCCATTCCATCTCGCCCCTTCAGCCAAGTCGATGGATCCATCCAAAATGCCGTTCGTGACCATTTGCACTCGATATCCCGCGCCCTCCAAGAGGCAGCGCATTCGAAGACCAAGAAGGGCGACATTGCCATGTGGGAAGTCTGCGAGTCTCGAATATTCGCCATGGCCAGGGACTTGCAACAACCCCGGCCAGGTGGTCAGGCACTCAGCAACGACATGGAGAAGCTGCCGAGATGCGGTGGGCTGCAAAAGTTCACATTTTCGCGAGAAAAGTCAGACAACCCAAGGCGACTGATCGAGGCAGCGGAAAGAGAGCTGCGACGCTCTTCTCCCAGCTCCGGCACCTATATTACCGACGACGCCACGACGGACAACACAATCTCATCCCCAACACTTTCCGCAACCCAACTCGCCATCCTCCAGCACACCTACCCGGCCTCCCTCCTCCTCGCCCTCAGACTCTACATCAACCTCTACCCCTCGTCCCCTTACGCACTGCTCCTCCTACCCCGAATCCGCTCTTTAGGGACAACATCGTACGTGCTCGGCGCCAGCCCGCAGTTCTACAACTCGTTGATGTCCTTGGTCTGGCTGACGCGGAGTTCCTTGAGGGAGGTCGACGGATTGCTCGCGGAGATGGAGAGGGGTGGGGTGGAAATGGACGAGGAGACACAGGCCGTGCTAGGAGGGATCGAAGAGGATAGGGCCATGGATTTAGTCAGGAAAGGGAAAGGCAGAGGGTCAGCAAAAGAAAATGGGGACAAAGCACTCGGAGGTAGTCGTGGGGCGGCGTGGTGGAAGAGGCAGGAACAAATGCTCTGGTTTCCGAGGATATTGGACTGGTTGGACATTGTGGCGGGAAGGCTGGCAGCCAAGGAGAGGCTGGTCTGATATTCGCTAGGTAGTTATCTGCAGGACTGTGGGATCTGTACCCGAGTTACTAAAAGATCATTGTTTCTCGTACATGATTTGGTATCTAGGTAGCGACATCACAAAGTCATCAAAATCTGCTGCTACTGTCGTCAAACTTCGTGCCCGTCGTCGTCCACATAAGCGCGGTCCCCGGCTTTTCCTCTCCGCCGCGAAGAAGAACTCATTAATTCAAACAGACGGCTTTTTGTTGGCCCATCGCGGCTGCTGGACATCGGCCGCCGAGCATCTTCAACCATATCAACTGCATCGGTCGATGAATTCGTCGAGTCTGTCATTGTTCGGGCCTCTGTTGCCCGGTGAGGGTAGGGAATCCGTCTTTCCCACGCCGATGCTGAGCTTGATGGTGTCGTATCGCCTTCTCCGACAACTGGAGAAAGCTCGGCATTCCTGTATTCTACTTCTGCCACGGTGTCTGTCGTTTGGGGAAGAGCCGTGATCTCGGTGTCTCTGTGTGATCTCAGCAGAGATTCTTCAAAAGTCCTGCTCGGCGATATAGAATTTTGCTGGTCTGAGAGGAGCCGTTGCCAGGTATGTTCCGACTTTTCATCAGGCCGTTCAGCTTGCTCCGCGGCCTTGAAGCATTCTTTGCTCCTCTGCGAGAGCCTCACGCAGACCGCATGAAACGCTTGTACAGCCTCGTCGTCGGTCGCATCGCTAATGTTTTCAGGGGCATGCGTAACCCATAGGTCAATGAGCTGTGCCATTAGCTTTGCATGGTCCAGGAGGTATGGAAGGCTAGGAAGCCCCTCTCGGGACAGAGCTGAAAGTCGACCGCGTATCTGGTTTGGCGCCGCATATTGAGGCTCGAGTTTAGCCGAAGCTATCTGAGAGGAGCTCACAGCACATATTTCGTCGATGAAGGCTCTGAACTGGTTCGTTGATGCCGCCAAAAACTTATTCATGGGCTCCATCCAAGGTTCTTTGGTCCCAAATCGTGCCAGGTTTGCAAGGACATTGAGGGACTTCGCGATTAATGTAAAAGTCCTCTTCGTGCGGTCAGGGGGGTAATCTAGACGATATTAGCATGAGCCAAGAAGGAGGTTTCAGCAAAGCGTACCCTGGATCAGGCCGAAGAGTTTCGGATTCAAGATTGCAGGACAAAAGAAACGAAGGAAAAGAAAACCAGAGACGCTCGTGTACTTGACCGTCCGGATGAAAGAGCCATATCGATCCTCTGCGCAGGACCGGACATGGCGAAAAACAACCCTCAAGTCCATTGGACACCGGGCCGCGGAGAGATAGATCGATTTCCAGATTTGGCTGGTGAGGAATAGCAAGTTCGCCCAGTTCTTGTCGAGCTGCTCTTGCGATCGGACCCGGCTGGGATCGACTTCGCAGTCGGGATCCCTTTCGATAATCTTGCGCAATTTTTCACCTAGGACTTCCTCCATATAGTCCTTGCCCAGCCTGCGCATGTGGGCATCGAGTGCCTTGGTTACGAGTGAGTTGCCTCGGAAAAGCAAGTTGGCCTCCATCGCAGCCGATCGACTGAGGTCACGAACTAGCATTTCTCTCTGCTCGGCCGATTCGTACGAGTCGTTGGAATGGATTCGGCCACTGAAGCGCATTCGCATTGGGGGAGTGTCCTTGTAGATGCCGTCAATTTCTTCCTCTACAAGATTGTTGATCCAGTCAGTGGCGTTACCCGATGCCTGGAAAATGTCCAGGAGGATGTCGGACAGTTGCCGAAGATCAGGCCCAAGGAGATGAGCAATTTGTGTTGTTAAGCCATTCGTGTAGTTGTGCAGAAGATTGGCAAATTCTGCGTACTCTGCCTCCATCAAAATCACCGTCTCCTCCAGTGATAACCGGGCCAGGACCGTGCCGACAGAATGATCGTTGTTGTCCAATAAAGGCCACCACTTCTCGATGGTGTGACTACGCTCCAGTTCATCAATCGATACATCCACCCTCCCAAAGATCGGATCGTGGGACGAAATCTCCAGGCCGCCGAGGCCGGAAAGGTATCCAGCGTCTGCCGAGATATCGTAGAGGCTATCAGCGACCATCGTCCATTCCTTCTCTGCAGGGTTTCCAAGCTTAACCGCGATGGTGATCTTGGATAAAGATGCGGGAATGTCTGGTAAATTGAACTCCTCTGCCCAAAAAGCTGAAGAAACCGTCTGCTTGGTCGTTGTCCGGGCTCGTAAGTCCTTACCCAGCATGATCTCCGCGTATACCCCTTCTTTGTTTTGCTCAACCTTTGCTGATTTTGCCTTTGCCTTGCTGTATTCATAGGTGTCCGCTGGGGCCGATCGCTGGGTAAACTTTGCCTCAGTTATCTTGATTGAGAGGGATCGCTCTATCCGAAACATGCCCGGCGCAGAGATGTTGTCACTCTGTTGCGATGGTTGCGATGGTTGCGATAAAGCCTGTGCATCTTCGGGAGATAGTTGTTCTGGACCATATAACTCCGGCACAGTCAGGGCTCGCAGTAAGACAAACCAAGCTTCGAGTGCGACATTGGATTCTAAGCATAATACCATCGGTCTCGAAAGCCCTACAACAGGGGTTTGGACACGATACTGAGGATAGATCGCGATGCAATGTGGCATCCGCAGCACGCTTTCATCGAGTCGCTGAATTGCACAGCGAGAAAGCTGCGACAATGGTGTTACCGACAGCACCCGACTATCGACCTCGCTAAGTAGGCGAAATGTGCCATTTTCGTGGAGAGTGCAGCTCACTCTGCGCCAGAGATAGTTTTCTTCTGTCATTGACCGGCCAATGCTGCTGGGTGATGATTCGAGTTGAGATCCCGAAGGCAATGGTCCGTCCCAGATTAACATCTTACCCACTTTCACTATAGCTGTGGCTTTCGGATTCGTGAGATCGGAAAGACGCCTCTGCGAGACTGCCTTTTTGTCGGCGATTCCAACTGGTTGAGGCTTGGTCATCTTGTTATGTATGCCCTTCGGTCTCAATGGTTGCCAACACAACAGAGCTGCGAGCCACGAGTCGAAAGTTTCAGGCACTGGAGGTCGGAGCTGATAGCCAGTTCCTGAGGATGCGATTAGAACACTCAGATACGTGCTTTGGGATTCATGGTCGTAGTGAGTCCTGACGGTGCAGCCCCGCAGATCTGGTATTAATACCTTAGACTGGTGGATTTCGCCCTTGGTCTGGCATACCAGACTACCAGGCGCCACGTTAATAGCACAGTAGCCAGAAGCCCATGCCGTCGTATGCAGTGCTCTAAAGAAAAGGATGCCATGCATTCGACCACAGGTAGTTTTCATGAGATGGAGAATTTTGCCGGAATCGATATCGAGCAGCTTGGGAGACCGAAGACTGTTTGCGCTTGCGGCGAAGGAGTCATCGGGAGAAAATGGCCGACGTGGAGTTTTGGGTGGACCGTGTTGGTCCAAGTGTTCTGGACTTTGTACCACTGAGGGAAACCCGATTGACCCATGAGCCTCATCAGGAGGGAGAATGGGTAGGCCTGTGGCTATGGACCCGAGCCTCTTGCGAGTTTTAGTGATGAAGGACCCGGGGGAAATATCCACCGGCACTTCTTCGTTGGTACTTGTTCTTGTCTGTGCCCTCCGCCGTCTTCTCTCGATAGTACTGTCTTCCTCAGTGTTCGAGGCGGATGCGGAGGTTTCCCGTCTCCTTTGTGAATGCCGTGTGCGCGTGGGCTGCAGTACTGGGGAGTGGATGTGACTAGCATCGAAAGAGTCGGCGCGAGGCGTGATATAGTCTGGCGTCACAGCGCGGATGGTGGTATGTTCCGTCTCTTCAAAGATCTTGCCATGTCTGTCCCGGGACGAAGCCTGGCGGCTGGATCTCCGTTGAATCAACTGTGATCTGGACCTTGTCTGGGTTGCCACGCTTGCCATCTCTTCCCAATCATTCGGTTTCATCATCTAGAACCTGACGAGCCCTCTCGCCGATCGAACGATTGATGTCAACCCTTGTGCCTGTCACCACTGCCACTGTTCTATACCAAGACGAGGGTGCGGGCTGCGCACACCAGTCTGTTGCTTCAATTTCCTTCCACGGGCGCCTGCCAGACCGTGATCTGAGCAACCTGGCATTGGCACGGAGAACTCGAGGGGAGAAAATGAGGATGGAGCTCTTCGATGAGGAAATTGGACAATCAATCAATCGGCCTGACAACGTCGCATTGAGTCCAGAGCGGATTCCATACAATTCGAAATGGTGCAACCAATATAACGACAGAGGCAAATGCTGGGTTCAGAGAATCGCCAAATTGCAATGCGATCGGGCAGGACGCTGAATACGACGTTACCCGGAGGTCAGAGAGACGAGCGAACGGCTGGGGGAATGAAACATCGCAGGCATTTGAATAGAGACAGTTGAGATGCCGGGGAAGGAATTGGACTGTGAAAAGCCCTTATGCAGGAACAATGTGATACGGCATTCAGGTCAGAGATGTGTGTGGTGGTATTACCCAGCGCAAGACTGCAGCGATTGGGAGATCATCAGGAGAAAATGGACAGGCCAGGCGATTTGGCAGTGTAGGAACGGTAAACTCGTGCAGCTGGTGGTGGGATTGAGGGTGGTGCGTGGTGGTGCTGTGGGAGGGAGTGGCACAGGCTGCACAGTAGTGGGAAGCCTCAAGAAGGGGAAAGGAGGTGCAGGCCGTTTCCATAGGCCGTTTCCATAGGCCGTTTCCATAGGCCGTTTCCATAGGCCGTTTCCATACCTGGGTAGGCCCAGTGTGGGCGTCCAGTGTGGGGTTGGGTTGCTTGCACTCCTTCAGTTAGCGGCACCAACGGGTGCTTAGGACATTACTTCTGCCACCAGCCGCTGCAGGCCACCCACAGGCAGTAGTTTAACTAACCCTGGCTGCCCGCGAGTGCTGGTCCCTGCTGCAGCCTGGCCATTCTAGGCCCCGGAGCATGCCTCTTTAGGCAGGAAAATCTTTTCGTGGCCACCACCATCGCCTGTATCAAGCTCCCCCGTCCTGGAAGCGCATGGGAGCGAAGCCCAGCACCATTCTATCTGCGCCACTGCAGTCCGCTTGATGCCTGTTCGGTGCTAAGTGTCGGGTTCTGCAGGATCTATACGAGGTTGGCATGTGCCTAAATGAGCAATGGTGAAAATGCAACGGTCCATGTGCGCCCCTGTTAATGAATATTCGTAGCCGAAACAAACGTGCACCTTAGAGGCGGACGAGATGGTCGAGGCGGGAAGTTGCGAGCTCAACAGTTTCTAGAAGCGAGGAAACGCCAAGAGATATCCTGGTCACATGACGGTCCTGACAAATGTGGTCACGTGGATGGTGACAAATTTAGGCTCCTGCTGCCACTTCTCGCCTCTTGCCGTGGCAGTGACTTGACTGCGGAGACTTTCATTTCACGAATCAACTCTTTCCTCCTCTACACGCTTCGTCTTGTCTCTGCTTGCTCAATCTCCATCGAGGTCGTCACGGCGCGCAATATGTCGGACGGTAAGCACCCTACGAGATCAACTATGGACTCCCAGCTGACATCGCTTCAAGCCGACTTCGATACTGTGCGGCGCCTGCAGGCAGAGCGCAATGCTCAAGCAGCCGGCAAGAAAGGTTCAAAGACCTTCGATCCATCCACTCAACGCACTGACTCATCCACCAAGGCGTCTTTGACTGAAAGTTTTGATACTGTTCTCTACGACCGGGATGGCGGCGACAAGTTTGCTGGTTACCACACCTCCCTCCCCGCCGATGGCGAAGATGACGAGATGCCCGATGCAGACAGCAGTCGGAGACTCGTCGGACAGTATACAGCGACCAAGGACCAAATGAGCGAATTCGCAACCGGAAATGGGGTGGAGGAAGAGGACATCTTACTTGGGCGTGAGAAATCTGCCAGAATAGCAGATCGTGAGACTGATTACCAGAAGCGAAGATTTGATCGTGGTCCTTTGACACCCACTCGAGCCGATCCCTTTGCTGCAAACAAGCATGCTGGTGTTAATGAAGGTGCCACCTACCGTGAGGTCATGCAGTTGCAAGATCTCGAGCGCGAGGAAGAACGGGTGAAGAAACTCATTTCCGAGAAACAGACAAATGGTGACACCGTCGAGCACAGACCAACGCTCAAGGAAGAAGCGGACAAGGAGAATGCGGACGCGGGGTCGACTGTTGAGGCAACGGGACGCAAGCGCAAGAAGAGATGGGATGTATCCAGCGAAGCCACTCCTGCCCCTGACGGCGCCGAGGTGAAAAAGCGTTCGAGATGGGATCAGGCTCCCGCCCCGGACGGAGCACCAGCGCCAACAAAACGATCTAGATGGGATCAAGCGCCTGCACTTACATCGGCGACCCCCGTTGGCAATGCTGGGCTTGCCACGCCAATGCATCCCTCACAAATGGCACAGGTAAGCTTTGGGACAGATATCACGGGAAGAAACGCTCCTTGGTCAGACGAAGAACTCGATATGATGCTTCCTACAGAAGGTTACACCGTCCTCGAACCACCCCCTGGATACGCCCCAATCCGACCTGTCGCCAGAAAAGTCGCCGCAACGCCCGCCACGGCCGCCTCAGCTGGCATAGGTGGCTTCATGATGCAGGAGCCAGAAAACCCAAGAATGCTGGGCAAGCAGCTTCCCACAGAAATCCCTGGGGTGGGTGACCTCCAATTTTTCAAGGCTGAGGACATGACTTATTTCGGCAAACTCGTCGATGGTGCAGATGAAAATGCCCTGTCAGTTGAGGAGTTGAAAGAGAGAAAAATCATGCGTCTACTGCTCAAAGTCAAGAACGGCACTCCGCCAATGCGTAAGACTGCCCTCCGACAGTTGACTGATAATGCACGCCAATTTGGAGCGGGGCCTTTATTCAACCAGATTTTGCCCTTGTTGATGGAAAAAAGCCTAGAAGATCAGGAACGCCATTTGCTCGTCAAGGTTATCGACCGTGTTCTTTACAAGCTCGATGATCTGATCAGACCCTATGTCCACAAGATCTTGGTCGTGATTGAGCCTCTCCTCATTGACCAGGACTACTATGCTCGTGTGGAAGGACGGGAAATCATCTCCAATCTGGCCAAAGCTGCTGGCTTGGCTCATATGATCAGTACAATGCGACCAGATATCGACCATGTGGACGAATACGTCCGTAATACCACTGCAAGGGCATTCGCTGTGGTGGCTTCAGCGCTGGGAATTCCGGCACTCCTCCCCTTCCTACGTGCAGTCTGTCGGAGCAAGAAGTCATGGCAGGCGCGTCACACAGGCGTCAAGATTGTGCAACAAATCCCGATCTTGATGGGCTGTGCGGTATTGCCTCATTTGAAAGGCTTGGTCGATTGCATTGCCGATAATTTAAGTGATGAACAAGCTAAGGTGAGGACGGTTACTTCTCTGGCAATTGCTGCACTGGCCGAGGCCGCCAATCCTTACGGCATCGAGAGCTTCGACGATATTCTCAATCCTCTTTGGACAGGTGCGAGAAAGCAACGAGGTAAAGGGCTTGCTGGCTTCTTGAAGGCTGTGGGCTACATTATCCCTCTCATGGACGAGGAATATGCGAACTATTACACAAGCCAGATTATGGAAATCCTGCTTCGAGAATTTGCCTCGCCGGACGAAGAAATGAAGAAGGTTGTGCTGAAAGTTGTTTCTCAGTGCGCGAGCACCGACGGTGTGACTGCTGGATACTTGAAGGAACACGTGTTGCAAGAATTCTTCAAGAGCTTCTGGGTCCGGCGGATGGCACTTGACAAGAGAAATTACCGTCAAGTCGTCGAAACAACTGTGGATCTCGGCCAGAAAGTCGGTGTCAGCGAGATTGTCGAGCGGATCGTCAACAACCTGAAGGACGAAAGCGAAGCCTACCGCAAAATGACTGTGGAAACTATCGAAAAGGTCATCGCCTCCCTCGGCGCTGCGGATATCGGCGAACGACTCGAAGAGCGGCTCGTGGACGGCATCCTCCACGCCTTCCAAGAGCAAAGCATCGAGGACATTGTCATGCTTAATGGATTCGGGACAGTCGTCAACGCCCTAGGCACGCGATGTAAACCTTACCTGCCACAAATTGTCAGCACGATCCTCTGGCGACTGAACAACAAATCTGCCACCGTTCGACAGCAAGCCGCAGACCTTATTTCGCGTATTGCCATGGTCATGAAACAATGCGGTGAAGATGCTCTGATGGGTAAGCTAGGTGTCGTCCTCTACGAGTACCTCGGTGAGGAGTATCCAGAAGTCTTGGGTTCTATCCTGGGTGCGCTGCGATCCATAGTCACCGTGGTGGGTATAAACCAAATGCAACCACCGATCAAGGACCTTTTACCACGGCTAACCCCCATTCTGCGCAACCGCCACGAAAAAGTCCAGGAAAACACCATTGACCTCGTGGGACGAATTGCGGATCGCGGTCCTGAATCTGTCAACGCAAGAGAGTGGATGCGTATCTGCTTTGAACTTTTGGATATGCTGAAAGCACACAAGAAGGGAATCCGTCGCGCGGCCAACAATACGTTCGGATTTATCGCCAAAGCAATCGGTCCACAGGATGTGCTCGCAACCCTGCTCAATAATCTGCGCGTTCAAGAGCGGCAGTCCCGTGTGTGCACTGCGGTGGCTATCGGAATTGTTGCGGAAACATGCGCACCATTCACCGTCCTACCAGCGTTGATGAATGAATACCGCGTCCCTGAACTTAATGTGCAGAACGGCGTGTTGAAATCCTTGAGTTTCCTATTCGAATACATCGGCGAAATGGCCAAGGACTATGTCTATGCCGTTACACCGTTACTGGAGGATGCACTGATCGACCGGGATCAAGTCCACCGGCAGACTGCCGCCAGTGTTGTCAAACATGTCGCCCTAGGTGTGATGGGTCTGGGATGTGAAGACGCAATGGTCCATCTCCTGAACCTGCTCTATCCAAATCTATTCGAGACGTCCCCTCATGTTATTGACAGGATCATCGAGGCCATTGAGGCAATTAGAATGGCGGTTGGCACTGGCATTGTGATGAATTATGTATGGGCGGGATTGTTCCATCCGGCGAGGAAAGTCCGCACTCCTTACTGGAGACTATACAACGATGCATACGTGCACAGTGCCGATGCGATGGTGCCGTACTATCCAAACTTGAAAGAAGATGGGTTGCCTAAGGACGAGTTGTATATCATGGTTTGACCGATCTCAAATAAAGGTCGGCGGGATGGGCTTGGTAGGATCAATTACGGCCATGGGCCGAAAGGGGGCAGAATTTAGAAACATCGAAACGAGGTCTCGATTTCTGTAAAAAAGAAAGAAAAGAAAAGAAGAGTAAACATTGTGTATGGAGGACAAGCGAGTCTCTTGAGGAGCGTGAAGAAACGAGCGACGGAAACCCACCCACTGTGTTTTCTGCTTCCGGGCGAGTAAGTCATATTGGGGTCAGGTTCTGCATGATTGTGTTGATAGTCAGGGATTCAACTGGATCAATGAGACCGGCACTGGGTTCAAACCCTTTTCAACCCAGGCCAGAGCAATGCCGCAGCAATTCCGCTTGTGAAATGGAGCTGGCAAGGCAGTCAGTAGTGAGGCTCAATGATGGTTTTCCGAAACGCCCCGTGGACTAGCCATCTTCTCCAATGTCCCGACATATTCGCCCTGTCTATCTCTGAAACTTCTATGTCTCGTCCTCTTCTCTTCCGCCGCAAAGTGGGTGGTCTCAATCGTCTCGAGGTGTCCTTTAGTCGTCTTCGGCGGTCTCGGCCCTGCCAGCTTTGGAGTTGAGATACTGGTTCCTGATGTAGCAATGGTGTCCTTGTCAGTATGCGTATATATACATACAAGTGACTTGATATGTCGCATTGCAGGAGAGAAGGACAAGGGGCAAAGAAACCAAGACGACCAGATCTCCTTCCCTTGCATGCAAGGACGTTCACATAAAACCATCCGCCCGGACATCCCTTCGGAAATCTCCTTCTGGTCGTCCGGAGTAGTGATAAAAGAAGTGATAAAAGACTCGACTGAGCTTACCGTCGATCCGCCCAGTCCATCAACAGATACGCCCCGACCAACGGCGGGACCCAGTACAGCACCTGGTTTTTTGTTCGACGGTACGTGTTGAACACGGCGCTGTGCAGGGCGGTTGCGAGCGGGTTGAGCCTGTTGGGCGAGACTGAATACGTGACCACGCCGCGCTGCGCGGGGAGATCTTTGTGGCCCCAGCAGTAGACTGGTTTACTAGTTTTCCGCGAAAAAGGTCATTAGCATTATTCAAGTAAAGATAGGACCGGATTTGTCGATAAGATGTAGCTGGAGGGACATACTGGGGATTGCCTTTGGGGAGATCCTGGTTGTATTCCATGGTTCAGTTTAAGGGTGAATTGTGGTACGGGACAAATATATGAGCCTGCTCAAACAAGGCTTGCACTTTGTCGGGGCGAGCATGGTCGGTTCGTCCCTTTTATATGCCTCTGGTGGATGTTGATCTCGTCTTCTGACTGCTCGAGATGGATTGCCGTCACCCTGAAGTGGAGAGGTACTTGAAGTAAATGCGCTGTCAGACAAGAGAGCCTCCCTCTCGGACCAAGAGGGATGTCCATGTTCTGTGAGGAGCATCTCGCGAGTCAGACGCTGTTATTTTCCTTCTTCTTCTTCTTCCAGAGATGTACTTGGATACAAATTGTGGTACGAGTACGATAGCGTTGGCCCACGATGTTGTGGAGCAGGAATGTCGTTTAACCGAAATAGTATTAGATTCCACTCGGGTAAATCCAGGAGAGATTCCGAGTACCATTTTTGGCGGCAAGGCTACCGTAACAGGTGGACACTGTCGGTCTTGTCATGCAGAGTCGGGAACGAGGTACAAACATATCAGTGGTTGAACAGAGCGCGGTGTCTCGTGTGGGTCACTGGACGTCAGCAGCGGCCCTGCCAAAATGAATAATGAGGAGCATTCGCTGGAGCATCCCGTCATAATCCCCGCGAGGCTCTGGACCCCCAATTCTAATGAATTCGGCCCAGGACATCAGTTCGGATTCGGCACCGCCGTGCGCAGCCACGGCAGCTCGCCATTCTTCAGCAGTGTCTGCCTCCCAGAGACCTGTCCTTGCATCAAAAGGCAGAGACTCCACCATGGGGCGGTAGTGGCAAAATCCTTTCTGGGCCACTTCCACCATTCCGTCCACCAGAATGATATATAGAAGCGTTCTCCGAGCACTTTCAGCAGTACACCAGGCCTGCCATGCCGACAGGTCGCTGCTGAGTGTTCGTGGGAGGATTGTATGAAAATGCTTTGTCCAGGTTGTCCAGAGATCGAGCAGAATCGGCGGTAGTTGAGCGTTGGGCGAGGATCGGCCAAAGCTCAGAATCAAGGAGAGTAGGATAGCCGCCAGCATGTGAAATGCTCCCAGGAACTCGGTGAACGTTAGCTGTTCGATCTCCAGCGATAATAGGTGTTGTTGCGCCCCTTCTAGAAAGGCGGAATTGAGGCCGAGTGTCCTCCCAGAGCCATCGACGTCTCCAAGAACCAGGCTTGCAGATTTCAGCTTAGTGGCCAACAGCACCTGCCTATGAATGTAGGGGGTGGTTCTTTGCTGGAATGTGAGCAAGGGGATAGGTCCCAGGTGACGCTCTACGACCAACATGACCGTATCCTGGTTTGCCATCACGGGTAGCATCTCGTAGCCCTCGGAGGAGTAGGAACGCACGGCGGCTTCGTGAGCCGAAGCGACAGAATCGAAGATGATCGAAGGGAGTGGTTCCCAAGGGCTTTGGGTCGTCGTGTGTGGCTGACGAGAGCTGTCCGTCTCAAGATTGGTCACAGGTTCCAAGTCGTAGGTACAGCGCAGTCCCTTCTCGGCACAACGGGCGCACTGTGGGAGTTGAGGCACGCAGCGACGCTTTGCGGTGGTGCAGGCGTGGCACGCTTTCCGAAGTGACGGCGGCATGGCGAAGGTTCAGGGAGGTTGAAGGAAGAGACCAGGATGTTGGTAGAGACAAGCAGGGCGAAGAGTGACTGGATGGATAGATGGCTTCCTTGGTGCTCATGGAGTCCAGTGGTGGGCACCTGAGCGGTGATTGGGGGTGGTAAGCGCCTGCGCGGTGACCTAGGTAGGCACCTAGGCAGGTAGAAATTGCACCTAGCCTGTAGGGTGCCCCCCGAGATTTGGACTGGTGGGCGGGGATCGGACTAGCGGGCTTCTAGGCTCTACTTGGGCGGGCGTATTGGCCCCTAACCAGGAATCCACTTCCGCAATTACTTATAACGCTACGAGCTCTTCCTCTTTCCGTGCCCTTTCCAAGACTGCAGCCTTCAATCGCGAGATCCATCTGGCCCGACACAGAAGCGAATCAATCTACAGATTTCATTCTTCCGGGTTGACAATGTGCAACGACGGACGAAGCATGTCCTCTCACATGGATCAATGGGAGGGCGAACACCCGTTCGGGCCGTGATGAGAGCCATCGACTCGGCGTCGACAGTCCGAAGCTCCCATACATGGATCGAAATCAGGTAGGCGAACAAATACAAGCCACCGCCATGGTGTTTCCCTTGCTCTTATGGGCTTCAATCGGAATGTTGCGCAGTGTCACTTTTCCAGAGCCAATGGACCGGGGTATTTTGGTTGATGTTCAGGTTGTCAGACTAATTTATGGCAGTGCCTCCGACCAGGAAAAAGGACAAAGCCTTAGGTAGGTATTACTGGGATCTGAACACCCGTTTCTGAGGCGAGAGCCATATCTGTATCATATCAGTGGATCTACAAGGCGCAAATATCCACCACAAGCTCTTCGTCGACAGAAACGAGAGGCGTCATTCCCAAGCTTCAGCGCGACCAGCCGACTTCTCTCAAGCCTCTACCACTTTGCGGCAGGTGGGAATATATTGTCTTGATCAGCAGTCAGATGTATACACTCGAAATCCAGCAAAGGGAAGGGCTTACCCATCACCTCCTGCTGCTCAGGAGTCATGTTGAATCTTGGATCGTTTCCCATGACATCGCGCTTATGCCTTTCCACACCGCTCTCCAGCTCACGATACTCACTCCCCATGATGCTGACGGTACAGCCATTATACGATTCATTCGCTGCCAGGAAGGCCGCTGCCCTCGCCGTTTCTTCTACCGTGCTCACAGGAATACCGACCCTCTTGAGCTCCGGAACCAGCCATTCCACCCTTCTGACAGCCGCTGTGTCCGTGACATGGGGTGCGATCGAGTTCACGCGGATATTCCATGCTGGTGTGTGATTTCTCAGACCCCGCATCAGTCCGATCATGCCATGCTTGGACGCAGCATAGACAGGAATACTTTGACAGTCATAGCCACTTCGAGACACTGTCGACACAATGACTCCGCCCTGGGGGTTTTGGTAACGCATAAAATGCATCGCCAATTTCACAGTATACATCTGGCCGATCAGAGTCACTTTAAGACAGGAAAACTCGGGCTTGATAGGATCCCCATTGGCTTCCTGCTTGAAGTAGTAGTCGCCGCGGTCACCAAAGCCAGCATTGGGTACGACTATATCGATTCGACCAAACAACTGTTGGGCCTTTTTGAACAGGGCAAGTAGGTCGTCCCAGCTGCCAGCATCCGTCTTCTGGTACACGGGGCCATCGACGGGCTCAGTTGGTGGCTGTAAGTCGCCTATCAAGACTTTGACACCGCACTTGGTCAAGTAATGCACAATACCTATCTCGAATTCAGTGTGAAGGCGACTGGGGCGAAACGGATTTCGCAAAGAAGACAAGAGCCACATACCTTGGCCAATACCTAGTCTCCGGCGTTAGCACAGTCTACGCTGAATTCGTGATCATGTCAACGATATTGGACGCCAAACTAAAGACTAACCCGATGAGCCACCTGTCACGATGGCAGATTTCCCTCGCAACTTATCCCCTATGCAAGAGGACGAGTCAGTTTCCTGGACCTGGTACCCTTTCGTCTCCCTAAACATTAAATTTCAGCTTACCAATGTCGCTGTCGGTGATTTTGAGCTCTGTCATGTCTGGGACAAGCTCTTTGGGTCGAATCTTAGAAAATCAGTATTTCGTTCAATGCTTTCTATTTAGACTTTATACAGAAGACATCGGCCTAGATATGTCCGACCTCTAGACTCGCCTTCAACTACCGAGGAGAGTCCCTTTCAATCTGCAGTCCCTCAGGCCGACACAAGGTATACGGAGCCAAGGAAGACAATGCTTGATTCGGCAACCCTTGTTATGACATCTCGACTCCTCGTGCAATCTGCGCGGGGGTCCGGGTGCTTCCTCGGCGTGCTCGGCTATCCTGAAAGATCTCTAATTGCATATACCGGCCGTGGATGAATAAAACTATATATTCAGCGGAGGTGGGGAAAAGGAAGCATCAGATATCCTCCGTTCCACGAGGATCAAGGCTCCCCATCAGCTGATGTCAGTCTTGAGTACATATTTCCCGCTGCAGCCTCGTCTTGTTGCGTATTCATTCAACATCGACCACGTCTCAATTGTGTCAAACCATGGCAGCCGGCAGCCCAGGCTCGATCCGGTCCCAGCTCATTGGCGCGTGGGAACTAATCGAATATGTCGCCTACCTGCCCAATGACGAATCGAACAAATTCTATCCAATGGGGCAGGATGCAAAGGGAATCATCATGTACACCCCCGACGGCTATATGTCCGCGCAGCTCCAGACACCAGGACAGAAGCCCTTCGGAGACAGGTCAGGGTCAAAAGCCGGCTCAGATGCCGACTGGGCTACCGTGGGCAGAAACTATGTTGCATACACCGGCGCCTTCTATCTGGATGAACGCGGTGACGACAAAGGTCGCCCAATCTTGATGCACAACATGAGAAACTCGAACTTGCCGTATCTGGTGGGTGACATCCAGAGAAGGATCATGAGATTTGTCGACGAGAGCGATGGGAAATACCTGGTGTTAAGCTTGGATGATCCTCTGAAGTTCGATGGAGAGGACCGTTTGATCAGGGTTAGATGGAGGAGGCTGCCTTTGAACCAAGCATCGACACCCCCATGAGATTGAGGCAACGAGTGGGATCTCTGTATCGACCATTTGGACAGCTCAAAAACCAGATGCAAACCCTTCCTTCTTTTCCCTTTACACTTAATCCTGTTTCTGGAGTAGGTGGCTGTCGAGCATGTACGTAGTATGAACCATGCAGGCAGGGCCGTGATATCTTGTCCTCTTGTCGCTGGAACCTAGAAGATCTGTCTGTAATGTCGAGTGGTCTCACTTGTGGCCATCGACCCCTCCGTCATGATCATTAAGATACAAGCAAATGTTCAAGGTTTGTGTAGAACGATGTGGATGAAGAAAGAAACGTGTTGTGGTACAGCTGTAGCTGCTGCGCCAAGATGATGTCAGACCCGCGAGGCTCTGGAAACAGTTTGTCTCACAAGGCTCCTTAAATTGTTCTTCAGTCTTCACATTCCCCAACATCATAACAGCAGCCACAATCGCCCGACTCGAGAAAGAAATTCCAGCCAAAGATGAGCTCGTCAGGCCGACACTTTCCGAACGACAAGCCCCCATCCCGGCGCGCCGACGCCCATCAAGAACTCCTGGCCTCCCTTACGCGCATCAACGCCTATAACCCGCCGGTCCAAACATGTTCGACCGGGTGGACATTTCACGGTCTCTACTATGGCCCTACGTCCGTCGCCTACTTGTTCTTCCGCCTCTCTCAGTTATACCCAGACCTCACATTTAAAGGTCAGTCACTCCTGGACTGGGCACAGGCATATCTGGACCTCGGCCAGTCCAGTGGCCGGGAGAGTGTGGACGCTAACCATTGTGGAATTGGAAACGAGGTCCTTGCACAGCTCGCCATCCGCGCGGCGATGGAACAGGACGCCAGTCTCGCCCAGCAACTATGTTCCTATGAGACCGTCATTAACGGCGCGGACGGATCAAACGAGTGGTTGTACGGCCGGTCGGGATACCTTTACTACTTGCGTCTCGCACGGTCTGGCTTCCAGGAGGGTTCAAAGGCGAGTGAACTAATCGAGGCAACCATCCGAAAGACCGTCCAGCGGATCCTGACTTCGAAACAACCCTGGACATGGCATGGCAAGGCGTATCTGGGCGCCGCTCACGGCACGTTCGGCATCTTGTGCCAGCTACTCCTCTCCTCACCTTGGTGCGCGCAAACCGTGGAACAACTCCTCTCATCACTCCTTGACGCCCAACTCCCCAGCGGGAATTTCCCCGCCTCCCTACCTCCGGGATCCGATAAACTAGTGCAGTTCTGCCACGGCGGACCCGGTGCCGTACTGGCTCTGAGGTCTCTACGCCCACATTTCCCCAATCTGCAGGGCAAGATCGACTCCGCCATCAAAGCGGCGCAGAAGGACACCTGGGAGAGAGGATTGCTCACCAAGCAGCCCAGCCTGTGTCATGGCATTGCTGGCAATGCGTTGGCCTTGGACGACGATGCGGAGTTCCAGCATTTCTTGACGTGCATGTCCACCGAAGCCCTCGAAAGCGTCGGGTGGTTGAAGGAGGCTGGGCGGGACGACCAGTTCGTTGCTCTGTATACGGGAGAAGCAGGGAGAGCGTGGGCTTGGGCCGTTGCGGACAAGGGATTCGCTGAGAAGACTTGCATTGGATTCAACGATCTGTAACTCTAGGGACATCCGACGCAAGTATGGGAACATGACTGAGCTAAGCTGGGTTGAAATGCTCCTTGCTGGTCCTGGGTACGTCTAATCAATGTCCCCCCTATGTTCAGGAGTTCGACACTTCAGCATCCCCAAACGGCATATCCACGACCTTGCCGTCCTTGATGTACACCTCCTCCCAGCCAATGGTCCACTCCGCCGAAGCCCAGTCGAACAACTTCTCCTCATCTGGCGCAACAACCTCGGCGTAATATGGGTCCTCGCGAGCCCTGTGGAAGCATGCCACATCTGGCATGAGAAACTCGCCGACGCCGTCGAAGTCGACTTTCTTTACACCTTTCAGGGCAGGGAACCCTGCTAGGGCAGACGAAAGGAGCTTCGAGGGGGTATGGTACTGTGCCGGGCGAGCCATGAGTGGGCGGTTTGAAGAAGTGTTTATGAGAGAACTACTGACCTGCGTGTACTTGACGATCCCATATCTCACGAGCCAGTCCATCGCTAGAGCCCTGTGCGTCTCGGACCAGTACTGGTGAAACTCCTCCTCGGATAGATGACTCTTGCGCCGCGCGAAGAGCGAGAGCTTGACCATGCGTTGCTTGGTGGTGGCCATCATGCCTGTCCTTTTTGGTCGTGGACCACGATCGTGAAGCTTTCTGCTGGATGGTTCTTATGGTAGTAGAGTAATAGGAGAGTACTTTGTACCCAAGTAGGAACGTATCTAGGCAGTCTGTATGTACTTTCCACGGGTACTTACCTAGGTAGAGGGGCACAGCCTGGTCGAACATGCATTGCATCCCCCCGCATTGGGCCCCCCGTAAGGCTGCTGCGCTAGCAGACGTTTCGGGAGAGGATTGTCCGAGCTTCCAAGTTGGCTTTGCGCTCCCGCACCCCAGATTTCTCCATTGCAGTTGTTGTTCGAGTGGTCTAACTGCCTACTAGGTAGGTACCTCATACTGTAAGTTCTCGTCTTAGATGGGACTTTTTTGTTTTGGCACTTGAGGCCTCCTGTTCGTTGAACAGCAGCGGATTATCAACGTTGTATTGCCCTGCGTATCTGGAGTGAACGGCAAGACGGATACACCACCCAAACCACCCCCAGTAACGGACACGCAAGACGCGGCGCATAGCAGGGTGAAAAAGATGCCTTCCTCGACCAACAACACCTCGCCTGCAAATGCGACGCCCGCAGCGCATGCCCAGGCCCATCCCGACATCCCGCCTTTCCCTTCGCCCTCGACGTTCTCGATCCTCCCTGACATCTGGCTCCTCCTCGCGCGGCTGAATATCCTCCATCAACACCCACAGCAGCAGCAACAGCAGACGCAAGCTCAAGCTCAGACGAATGGCCACCACCAACAACAGCAACCAGGGTCATCACAGCAGGGACACTCTACATCTACATCTCAAAACCCGCCATCAACCTCCACACCCTCGCAGGCAAGCCAGCAACAGACACAGTCACAAACACAGTCACAACCACCACCGCCACCACCACCTCCTCCGTCCGGCACAACCACAACCACAGCCGCAACCGCCCCCGCGACATTCCACAACTTACCCCTTCTGGACCTCAAAGACCTCCCCGCACAGATCTACCCGCTGAAACAGCGTCTCGCGAAAGCCCGCGCGGCGGTGACCAGCCTACCGGACGTGAACAGGACGGTCGACGAGCAGGAGGATGAGATCCGGAGGCTGGAACGCATGGTGCAAGGGTTGAGGGGGAGGTTGGGCCGGTTCGGGGAGATTGCCGCCGCCGCTGCCGCCGCCACGGCGGGGATCGAGGCGGGGAGGGATGTCGAGATGAAGGACGAGGACGAGAATGAGGATGAGGAGATGAGAGATGAGCCTATGGAGCATAGGCAGGAGGAGGGCGGTGTGGTGGCACAAGAAGCAGGAGGAATGGTAAAAAATGAAGGTGAGGAGGGGTGAGCGAAGAGGACAAGAGCGGAAACCGTATTTTCTTTTTGTGACGAAAAGGGCCTACGATGGAAACGACAGCTACGACTACGACTACGCACACCTTCGTCTCTGCTTACTTTCCACCTATCGACGAAAAGCTTTGCGCGCCATTGTAAAAAGCAGCTGCGCCGAAGGAGGTGGAGACACTGCCCAAGGGGCACGGACGAGAGCACAGACGAGAAAATGACTGCATAGGGGCGAACCGTCTGTCCCCACGGCCATGGGGCCCGCAAGAAGCGTGCAGGGAGGAATTCATGAGACAAAAGTCCAGCCGAGAAAGGTCAAGGGACATGAAAAGAAGTGACGAGGTCAAACGGCTGTGTGCTATACTCGTTGCCGAACAAACTCGCTCGTGGGGTCTCAAAAGGCCAACAGGCCATGCCATTGTGGCCGACTTTTCACGACCATGCCTGACAGCAACCTCCAAAGAAGGCATCTAGGTACCTGGTATCGTTGAAGATACAAACTTTCGGCTCTTTTTTTGGATCATCCAACTTCCACACTCCTCTTTCCAGCAGCCTTAAAATTTCCAGTCGTTGAAATCTGAGAGTCTCCATGACCACATCCCAGCCAGACACACCCGCCCAGAAACGCCAAATGACATCAAATCATGACACCTTCGCCTTTTTCTTTTTGGAGAGAGCTGGGCGACAATGCTTACACCGGCAAGGGGAAACTCGAAGCCCAGTCGGCAACCTCGGCCCTCAACTTCAAGATGTCGTCGACGGTGTCGCTGCTCACTTTCTCTCTAAAGTCTTTCAACTTGTTGGCCTCCTTGGGCAATTCTCCCTGGATCTTCTTGCACAGCTTGATGCTCGTATCAATGTACCTGGCCACCTTTTTAAAGTCTTCTTCCCCAAACCCGCGCGAGGTCATGGCCGGCGTGCCGATGCGGATGCCACAGGGGGTCAGGGCCGACTTGTCTCCGGGAATGCTGTTCTTGTTGCACGCAATGTTGATCTGTTCCAGCACGGCCTCGACTCTGGCGCCATCAAGGGACTGCGGTCGGAGATCTAAAAGGACCATGTGTGAGTCCGTCCCGTCGGCGACCAACTTGTAGCCCAACTCCTTGAACTCGACTTCCAGGGCTTTGGCATTCTTGATCACCTGTTCTTGGTATGCACGGAACTCGGGAGTGGCCGCTTGCTTCAGGGCGACTGCCAGTGCGGTGATGGTATGGTTGTGCGGCCCACCCTGGTGACCGGGGAAGACGGAGAAGTTGATAGGACCCTCGAGATCGTAGAGGACCTGTTTTCCCGTTTTGGCGTCTGTGCTGCGAACCCCCTTGCGGTAGAAGATCATTGCTCCTCGGGGGCCACGCAGAGATTTGTGGGTGGTCGTGGTGACCACGTCGGCGTACTCGAAGGGGCTCGGGATGACGCCCGCGGCGATCAATCCGGAGATGTGTGCCATGTCCACGATCAGGTACGCGCCGCATTTGTCTGCGATTTGTCTCATGCGGGCGTAGTCGATCAGGCGGCAGTACGCGGAGGTTCCTGCGACGAGGCACTTGGGGCGGTACATGAGGGCGTTCTCTTCGAGGCGGTCATAGTCGATGATACCCGTCTCGAGGTTGACTCGGTAGGGGAAAGTTTCGAAGTAGGTTGAGACTGCGGATATTCTGTGGAGTTGTCAATACACCAACCGATTTTTTTGCTCAAAACAAATGGGCGTATCTGCTTACTTTCTCTGCGCCGTCTGATACCCGTGACTCAAGTGTCCACCATGCGGCAGATCCAAGCCCATCAACCGATCATGCGGTCTCATCAGTGCCTGGTACACCTGCAGGTTCGCGGGACTCCCGCTCAAACACTGCACGTTGACTCCCCACTTCTCACTGTCCAAGTGAAAGGCCGTCAGGGCCCGGCTTTGGCACGTGAGTTCGATGGCATCGATGAACTGGTTTCCGCCGTAGTAGCGCGCGCCCGGGTATCCCTCGCTGTACTTGTTGGACATGGGCGAGCCGAGGGCGTCGAAGACGGCGCGTGAGGTCACGTTCTCGGAGGCGATCAGGATGATGGACTCGCGTTGGCGTTTGATTTCTTTTTTCTATCCACACAGCACTCGAGTGAGTATACGAGGTACCATTCAAGTATGTATGTATATGTGTGTGTGTACGTGTGTATGGGCTTGTATGACTGTGTTGGAAGGTGTGAGGACGGCGGAAGGACGAACGTACCATGATCTCAGCGATCTCCGAATCGGACTCGACGAGGGACTTCTCGAGCATCTACATGGGTACAAAGAGACACCGGTCAGCAAGGCCAATTACTCTTCAACGTCGGTAGCACGACGCAATGGAGTGTGTATTGCTCTCTCTCTGTCTCTCAATCTTACCTCTCGATGAGTCTGCGAGAGGGCATAGCTGCCCGTAGCTGCGGAACCCATGACCGATGGTTTGGACGAGGTAGATGGCGAAGACTCGTGCGAAAATGGAGCTGTATGCAAAAGTTTGTCTCGGGCAGAAGGGGAGGCAACCAAGATATGGAAAGTAAGAAGAAGCAGTAGGGCAGCTGGCGGGAGGGAGCAGACCACAAAATATGGAAGAGACACGGGAGCTGCCCTTCGCACCGTATTTTTTTCTTCTCTACGTGCGAAGTTTCCCCGCGAAAAGTGTATTCACGCACTCACGCACTCACGCACTCATGCCGCATTTTGGGAAAAAAGTTGCATAGTGGGGGATCCCGGTCAAGGGTCTTGGGTACGGTGGACCATAACATCAAAATACCGCCTTGAAAATCCTAGGCGGCGAGGCGGTTAAGCTCATGTGCTATACAAGTACCAGTCCAGCATCCATCAGCACCAGCCAAGGGAAATCTATCAGCCGGCCCATCTTACAACACCTTCTCGTCTACCAGCTTCCGCTTCTTTTTCTTCTTCTTCTCGCTCGAGGCTGGTGTGTCATCTGCACCCCGCAGCTTCTTCTCCGGACTCTTTTCGTTGGCGGCTTCTCCATTGGTTTGATTTCGTCGTGCTTTTCTAGACTGGACCGGGGAAGAAGACATCTGAGCGTCGACGTCGGGTGGAATGTGCAATGTATCACGCATCTCCACATCTTCTTCTCTGTCGACCTGTGACGGCGACACTCCATATGGCACGTAGCGCATCTTGAGTCCTTCGGGCTGTTTTCGGATTTGTTTGGGCGCACCAATCTGGGTCGCTGTGAAGACCACCTGCGGATTATCTGCCTTTGACGGAGATGTGGACTTGGCCGTGTCGACCTCTCGCATGAGAAAACTTCTTTCGATCTTCCGGGCGCATTGCTTGTACTTTCCGTCGGAGCCGTGGGGCAGGAGGATCACCTCGTCCTTGGACGGAAGAGGGTTCATGCCGTAGTCGATACCATTCCGACTCAGGATCGGTTGTCCCCTCAACACCGCCTCAATGTCGAGCTCTTTGATGGAGTCAATGGAGACTGAACTGGGTACTGAAATGTGCCATATTTGTTTATTGGACAAGTCGTCGAATAGATCCATGTCGGACGCGTAGTCCGAGGCCGACCACGTGAGCGGTTCGTAGCCTTTGGGCCGTTGGAAGGGTTTTGGAGGGATGCTGACTTTGTCTCGTGTAGTTGTCTTAACCCTCTTGCTTGAGGGAGTCTCTGGAACTCCTGGAGACAGTCTCTTTCGGCTAGACGAAGGACTCGGAGTCGATGCTGACTCGTTGTCTGAGTCATCCTCCTCATCCTCGACCTCGTCTTCTACTCCATCTTGTTCTTCGTCCTCGTCTTCTTCGGTGTCATTATCTGAAGCTGTTGCGGAAGATGATGCATTCGAAGACGGAAGCCTCTGACTGGTCTTTTGCGAGAAAGTCTTGATACCATTTGGAGTCTTCGATTGAGATGATTTCGACTTGGGTTTCGGAGTTTCCTGCTCAGACGACTGTTCATTTTCGTCCTCGTCGCTGGAATCATACACTCGTTCTTCACTCAGTACGCTATTTCGCACTGCCTCCACTTTCTTCCCCATGGCTGCAAAGTCAGAAGGTAAAGGGGCGTGTACCTAGGTACGCAGAGGTAGATGAACTGGAATAAAAAAAAAGCTGGAGAAAATTGTAGAGGCGGATCTGCGAGGCAGCAAATACTAGTGACCAGCAGACTAGGTACTAGTACCTCGGGACCAGCCGGAGCTAAAAGCTTTAGTGGAAAAGCCTGCCAGGCAAGCCAGGGAAGTGAAAGGCCAAGAGGGTTTTGCTGCAGCGACTTTGTGTGCAGCCACTCTTCCCTCTTCACTCTTCATTAGTACATTTTATGCCAGCTAGTACGTTGAGAGCTCTTTTACAAGTCTAGCACATGCTAACAGGGGTGCAGATGGTGGAAGACTCAGCGCAGTCGCAAGGCGACGGCTCTTGCGGGATGTGCAGGATGCTGCGTCGAGTCCCGGCCAAGTAACTCCTCCCCCAGTATCAAAAGCCGGTCTGAGTGAGGCTCCACCCCTTGATCAGGTTGTGGACAATGGCAGCTTGTCTGAAGATGAGGGAATACGGACCCCGAACCAGTTTGCAACGCTGGTCGAAGCTTCGGCAGTCCATTTCAGCTCGACTCGGGAAATCGAGCAATTGACTGATAGGTCAGTCAAGATCAAACTCTCGCGAGGCCAGGTATGACCAAAATGAACCCTGCGAAGTTGTACTGACTCGCCCAGAAATGTGTTGCGTTGGGAACATATACTCTCTGGGTTAAGCAAGGATCCGTCTCCCTCTACGGTGCGATCCTTACTGCCGCGACGGCCATCCATCGCATCTATGCTCCCGCTACGCATACACTTCCCTCCATTGAAGCCGTGAGCTCGAGTGCCGAAGTTCAACTTGAATCTCTCAATGACGGGGTCAGAAATCTTCCGTACATCGGACTCAGAGGGATGTGGACTCCCTTTGGCGTCAAGCCGTCGGCTGCGACTTTCTACGTGCTGGGTCATTCTTTCGAGCAAGACCCGAAGGCTCCCAGACGCCTGAAAGACTTGGACATCACCGGCTGGAAATCGCTACTGACAGGACTTTCAGACGATGATACAACCAAGCCACGAAGAGTCTTAATGTGCGGCAAACGTTCGTCAGGACTTTCGACCTTGATTCGGTGTGTCTTCAACCGAATCCTTGCCAAACAATCTGCCAGACCAGATGCTACTCATCAAAAAGGAGTCATACTGTTGGATCTAGACACGAATATGCCAGAGTTTGCTCCTCCGGGGATGATCAGCCTAGTGCATATTGCGATTCCTGTTTTTGGTCCATCGTTCACCAACATCCTGCCATCCTCCCGAGAAGGATCCATTCAGATATTGGCAAAGCATTTCCTTGGCGATCTAGATGCAAGAGATCTGGCAAACTGGCACTTTGATCGCATTTTTGACTTACTGGATGCTGAACAGAAATGTCGTGCCGAATTCGAGGGTGCACCAGTCCTTGTTACATACCCCAAGTGGCTAAATGGCATCGACAACACTATGGCGAGCAAGCTCTGGGCAAAGCTATCTCCGTCGGATATTGTCTGTCTTGACTCTACTCCAGACTCGCCTCATTTAGAGCCCTGGAAGCTACTAGCAGAGGCGGGGAATTGTCGTATACACCAAATTCCGGCTCAGGTGTTTGACAAGACGTCTCCAGTGAGGGAGCATGACCTGCAAATGCAGTCATACTTCCACCTGAGAGACACACCTATCAATCGGCCATACTGGGACGACACCCCTGTTTTAGTGACAAGGACTTACTCTATGGCCCTGACGTATGGTGGGAATGCCGCGAACGTATCGGCGATCATGCTGCTAGGCGGCCATGTTGCACCTGAGGACACATACGATGCGCTGGAGGGAAGTATCGTTGCTGTTCTGGCGCTCACTCCCCATGCAGTCCCAAAAGCGCCAGGTGATCTCATCGCAAACAGTAACGACAGCCATCGAAGCGGGATATATCGGACGGAGGAAGATCTGCCGCTTTGGCGAGAGCACGGCGATCTGGAAAGTTCCTTTCCGTTTCCGGCAGAGTGTTCTCGATGCTTGGGGCTCGCCATTGTACAGGAGATCGACATCCCCAAAAGGAAGATCACTCTGATCACTGCAGCCGAACTGCAGGTGCATGAAATCCAGGAACAAGGTCACCCTGTGGCGCTCGTGGTGCCAAAAGCAACGACAGACGGAAGGTTCAAGACGGACTGGGCGCAAAGGGAAATGCACCTGAAAAAGAACGACAGCTTGGTGCGGTAGATTGAACGATCCCGTGGTTCCGAGCACAGAGTCGACGGTTACCGACAAGCAGCTCGACTGGCCAGCAGCCCAGCGTTGGCAGCAGCACCAAGTACCTCTCTCGCATGAGTTAGCTGCGCAAACGGTGCATTAGACTGGCACAGAAAGCATGTGAGAAGAATTGGGGCAATAGTGGATGAGCGGATTATTATTACTCGCGGCGGCATCGCCCCCAGTTGCCTCGAATTGCCTCGATCGCACAGACTTCAGTCATCGAACCAGGGCTGATTGGACACGGCCGAATCCCTAGAATCCATGGATCCATCGCAAGTGGCACCCAAGTGGCGGTCTGAAGGCCTGCGCCTACAGGTCTGCGCCAGAAGGCCCGACAAAAAGGCCAGACCGTCATGACTGCCTCACTTGAATGCGTGAACAGTACCTGCAACTTGTCCAGCTTATTATCTTCAGTCTTGCTCGCTGTCACCGGCGCTGTTGTACTGTGGTCCTGTGGTACTGTTGTCCTTGCTGTACTGTTCTTCCTCATCGACATCGCACCTTTTCTTCCTGGTGACGCCAAATCTCCACACGTTCCGGACCCGCGGTTCCAGTCGACCGTTACGTTGCCAGGTTCATCTCCCTTCGATCGAGCACACGAGCTCTTGCCCTCCCGCTTCCCTTTTGATCGCCGTCTTCAACCATCGTCGACCTTGTTGCGACCCAAACTTCGCCTGCGCCGTTGGACTGAAGCGATCCCTCCCTCACGACCCTCGACTGTTGCCATCCAGCGCAAGGCACTCATGGCTGGCCCCGCCTCAGCCCGCTGCGTCCGCCTGGCAAACCGAAACATGTACAACGTCCACCTCCTCAGACTGTAGCAGAGTTTGCGGTTTGGTTGAAAGAAAAAAAGACAAAGAAAGAGAAGGGAGAGGTTACACAATGGACTTCACAGTGAGTATTGTTGTGGATATGCTCTCATCCTGCTCCGTCACTTTCCAGGACTGCCGCTTGTTATGCCTGTTCCGCCCGCTGCTGCTAATGACCACTGCGCTTTCGTTCAATATGAACTAACGCTCCCTTTTCAGCTCGCACTCACCCACTTCTGCGAGGCCCATGGCCCCAAGTCCGTTCTCTGCACCCAAGTCCTGCCCTTGGAATGTGCATTATGCCTTCCACCGTCGCCTCCTCTGAGAGCTTCCTCGTCCACCGAGTCCCTTGCCACCCAAGTCCATAATCCCTCCCTTGAAGCCTCACAGAACCTCCAGGCTCCGCCATCACTGAGAAAAACCGACACGAATTCCACCTGGCCCACCGATATTTCCGGCGCATCCACCGCGATCGACTCGGAAACAGAGCCTGAAAGTCCTACCATCGAGAAACACCCTCTCTTTCAGCCAGTTGACCAGTCACGGACGCTCTCCTCACAGTGGCGGTATGGTCGGAACCAAGATGAGACCTGTGCCAGCTGCAGTTTCTCGGTCCCGAAGGCCGTAGCAGAAAAGCTCCCCGTCGGCGCACCAGGTAGCAAGAGAGCGAATCACCAAAACAACATCAATACAGGAGCGCCAGTGCTGCGATCAAGGGAATTTGTGTGTCTCCGAGAAAAGAAGAGAAGGAATAGCAGTCTTCACGTCTCGGACGATTCCAAGCCGTCCTCCTACGGCTCATCCGTCACGTCATCTGGCTCCTCCCATGCGACATCACATCTCCAGACTCACCGGTCCGACGACTGTCACGACCACACCCTAACTTACCTCACGGCCAAATCCCCCGCGGATCGGGAGAGCTATGCCCAACTACGTGCTTCTGTTATTCGGACTCTGTCCTGCGAACTTCTCCCCCGAGGCATGTCGGACGGCCCTTTCTGCTTCGGTGACTCCAACACAGGCTATACCATTGCATACGTTTTTCGGCTCACAGATCCAAAGGCCCGAGGCCGACGGCGGGCATACGCTTTCCTGGCTTTAGCGGGGAAGGATGCCAGTCGCGCATTTGAAGCTTGCCCCATGCTTTGGGAATCGTTCGCGCGGATGGCGAAAGGTATTGAAACAGCTGCCCAAAAGCAACGGTTGAAAGAAGAAAAAGAAGCCGAGCTGGACACAAGCGGCAAATCCACCGCCAGGAATTACACTCCCGTGTCTTCCTTCTTGACGGCTCGCACGGTTGACCCAGACGGCCACCCGCGGCGTGTTGGACAAGCCACGCCGCGTAGCTTGGCCGAGATCGTAGGCGACGAAAATATTTTCACATTCCTGCACCAATATTTTGTCGCTATCCTGCGTTGCCTGGGCGAGCGCTTTGGTGGACCGCCACTGGCAGAAAATCCGCTGGTTTACCACTCTACCAGTGAAGAGTCGCCGCGATTTAGCAAAGCAGACGTTGCTCAAACCAGCGAGCATAGTCACGATAGTGATCTAGGTCTCGCAGATTCTAAAACTGACAAGAATCATTTCGAGAGCCTCAGAGACCAAGATACCACCCCAACACCGCAACTTTATCAGATGAGTCCCAGCAAGACTTGGCCATTGCAACAACCAAAGCAGCAAGAGGTGATAGAGACCATTGCGCCCGAGAGGAAAGACAAGTCAAATGGAGATTGCGTATCCGATGTTGATCTTGCAAAGTCAAACGCGAAAAAGACCATCAAAGAGAAGGACAAGAACAAGATGTTCGCCAGTACTAATATGACCTTGAAGAAGCTGACTCCGCAATGTGCGATGCCCATGGCCGTCACTGAGACAGCCCAGAGGCAGGTGGTCGTATGACAAACGAACAACCGGGTAATGTATACCGGAGATGGAGATTTGATGAATACGATACGGCCTCACACCATGATACCCACCACGATGGCCAAGCTGGGACCAAGAGTCCCAGCAACTGGTTCCGCCGACTTACGGGGAATGAAACCGCAGGGAGCCGTTGTCCTCCCTTGCATTTGTACGGAGCACTAAGGATTTTACATGGCGGGCGGGGCGGGTGGCATATTGCTTTCAGGTTTAGTGCTAGTGCTTGACGACGACGACATGTGCGTTTTTCTTTTCGTGACATCAAGCCATGTGATCATGGTCTTTGTCAAGCAAGATTGCATGATACCACGATACATCGAGTGAAACTCTTGATTTTATCTTTTGCGTGGAGGACGGGCGGATATCGTGTACGTTACAGAGAGCTGTGCCTATATATCCCGTGGCTATGTAGCTATGTACGGACGTGGCTATTTACCTGCAATGCCTGAGTACTCATAAGCTTCCTGTTATATATGTACCTAGGTAGTTGGTGGCCTACAATCTGCAATTCGACGTGATTGTTGTTTTGCTACAGTATTGTTTGTAGCCGCTGGACTTTTGAACACCGACAAAAGGACCCATCATGAGACTCGAAAGGACCGTCAAGTTTAATTGTTCAGGCCTTGGACATGCATGATACATGTAACTGCAGTAGGTTTCACCTGGTGATATTCACATATATATCGTACATGGCATAGACATCGTGTTATAGACAAAAAGGGCCCTAGAGACACCGAAAACGCCCACGCTCGTTCACAGGTTTGGTTTGTCGTCCCTCATCCAAAAAGTACAGCTTAAATTTGAATGCCCATAAATTGCACGAGAAAGCTTCCACTCTTCTTTTGCCGCGCCATGCCGCCCCTCCTCCTCCTCCTCCTCCTCCTCAGGGGTACAGATACCCCTTCTCAAAATAGTTTCCATACATGTCCACCACGCCTGTTCGGCCTTTTGGTGTTGCGTTTCTGATCACCTTGATCTCTCCCTTCCAGTGTCCTTCGATGAACTTCATGTCCAGATCGTTAATCTCGCCCTGATGTGAGCTGCCGGAGGGAGTATGATTCCCTTGGCTGGCCGGTGAATTTCCATTCGTGTGCGCATGTGCATACGCGAGTGAGCCTGGGCCAGCACCTTGATCAAAGCCATATCCATAGCCTCTCGGCGCAGATGGCGAATGTCCATTGCTTTGTCTGGTCAGGCTATTCGATCTTCCTGCGCCACCCCTTCCACGACTCATTCGGTACCGCGCCAATTCATCTTCATAGGCCTTCTTTCGCTCCTTTCGCCACGCAGCGACTTCAGCGATGACATCCACTTTCGGCTCTTCTTCCTGCTGCTGGACGGGATTGGAAGTCGGGGGAACCATCGAATCTCTTGACTGTGGGCGCAGCCTGCCGTTTGTAAACTTGGGCGAGACTGGTGTGCCTGCCATCTCAGTCAAGAAACTTCGCACGGTGCCATTCCGCTGGGACTCATTCGAGCTTCTCCGGTTCCGACCCAATGGTAGATTCCTCGGACTTCTTAATGTCCCAGTGGAACCACCATAGTTCATCATGGCTGGGGACAATGTACCATATCCGTGGAGGCTCCCATGTGGACTGTTGGAGCCACTTTCTGTTGGATGGTCTTCGGGACCTAATAAAATCTTATCATCAAAATGCGCCGTGGGGAAATACTTTTCCGGGTCATGCTGGTAGATTCCACACTCATCCTGTTCTTCGCCTTCTTCTCCGAAGAAGCTGAAGTCATTCTCTGCGGCGGACCAAAGATTCTCGCTATCTCGGTCGCCTGTCGAGGATTTACTCATGCTGATGCGCTGACGAGAATGCTGCCACCTGCGCTGCTCGCTGGCATTCGGAACGGTAGGGTCCTCCATCTCCAGGATGATTGTGCGAAGAGCAAAGAGCGACCGTGCATGTTCCAATTCGGCGATATGGCGGGCCCGACCGGGTGGGAGAGAATAGTCCGTCCTTGCAAGGAGGCGAGCAATTGCGGCTTCATCGGCGCAAGCAGAGATGAAAGCCTTGAGGGCAGGGATCACTGGGGAAGATCTTGGGACTGTGGTGGGCACTTCGGTAAGGATCAAAGTTCTCAGGTTGGGAAGCACGGCGGGATGGAGACTGCTCAAGTTCTGCACCGTGATCTTCGGGATCTCTGAACCTGGGTTGGTCGTCTTGGAAGACAACCCTGGAGGTCTCTTGGCCAGCAGTGCTTCTAGCCGAGCCTGGCGATGGTGCAACACAGCCGGAGTTGGTGAGAGAGATGCGTTCGGCTGTGGTACGGGAGTGGCTGTGGGAGCTGAGGTTGGACCCTCCGCCTTCTTTGGAGCGGACGTTGGTGCAGGCTTAGTCTTTGGAATAGTTGGCGCTATCAGCGGTTGAAAGGTCATGTTATCGGGATGAGCCGTCATGGGAGACACTGGTGAAAGAATTGATCTCGTTGTACTGTGCGTTCCTGTTTCGTCAGAGATCTCCGAGTCAGGGGCCGTGGCACGATCGTCGTTCTCGAGATCATCCGCGGCACCGTTGACTACCTCTGGAGCAAAAGGACCTTCGCCTCTGATGGGATTGTGGTTTTCAATAACAGGACTTGCTACCTCTGGCTTCTCTCCGATTGGAGGGCTGAGGGCAAAATATATCACATCACCAATCAATTCTGCTCGTGGTGGTGCTGGAGTGGCATCAAGTTCGAAGATTTGATCGGGAACTGGCAACTCTACCGCATAATGGGCAGGAGCTGGGGCCTCTACTATTTGCCTCGCTTGAGTAGGAAGCTCAGCAGCAAGCGGCTCAGTCCCCGCAAGTTCGACCGAAGACGCTTTTGGTTTCACGACTGCCGGCCCCGGGTCGAACTTTGCCGTGACCAATGTGTGGTCAACACGAAGGTAGGTCAAATTCTTGCTAGCGGATGTTGCAAGCACAGGAATAAGCTTCTCGGCGCCTGGGAAGCGGACTTCGTCAATATAACCTGTAGGGGAAGAAAGCGATTGAGTCCGCGCAATGGTCTTGACTGTGTCAACCGAACCTCCATCGAGAATGTGCAGGCGTTCCGACTTCAGGAGGCTTGATAGGCCTTCGACAGATAGCCGATTGCCTGAAATGTAGAGATGAGTCAGGCCTCGGTGAGGAATGTCCTCAAAAGCTAGTCTTCCAGTGAGGGGCTTTGTGAGTTGCTTGAGCAATTCGTGGTCGAGTTCTTCGCTCCGGAGGGTATCCAGACTGAAAAAGTCCGGCCCTGGAGCCATGCCGACGGGCCAATCTTCCACGTTGAGGTATCCTGATTGTACAGCATCCGAGGGTAGAAAGCAGGCTTGCATCAATGATCGCACGGCCATGTCGGTCAACAGGTTGTCTCGGAGGTCGAGCAAACGAACACGGATCCCAATGGCATTGGCTAGGACCTCGGCCTCTCCATCTCTAAGACCAACTCCCCGCAACTTCAGAACCTGAAGATCTGGCAGATATGACAAGGCTATCAGAACTGCCGCATCTCTTGCGGGTGACGTGAAGGACAGGTCCAGGTAGACCAAACTCGAAAATCTTGGTAGCGCATTCGCAAGTGAGGAAGACGTTGTGTTTGGCTCACTGGAGGCCAGTAGTAATTTCAGTCCGTATGTGGGAAATACCTCTGCTTCTTCAGTCGATAATCTTTTGCCGGCGCTTGCGTTCCTCAAGGCATTGAGGCTATGGTGGTCAAAGAATGGCAGCTTTGTGACAATGAGGCTTTGCAGGTTGGGAAGGAATTCGAGGACGTCGCGCAACCAGGTAGGATTTGGACCGCCATAGATCTCGCTGAGAGCTGGCGGGAGATGGAGGGTATGAGTGAGGCTTCTCACGCTTAATCTTGCTTTGCGCAAGCTTCGTTTGAAGCGGGTGAGAGCGACGTAGACAGCGTCATTCTCAATGCCAAAGTGGGAAGCAGGGTCGCCCCAGAGGAATGGCACAAAGATAGAGTACCACTTCCGCGACACCAGGCATGCCGAGCACAGATCGCTGGAAGAAATCCAGGGCGCGATAATGGACCATGCCTCGCGACTGACTGCGCTTTCGTAGGAGGGAGGAACATCGGGCTTCATGGCGGCGGAGATGCGTGGTCAGTGCGTGTCATTGTGGTTGACGCACCGGGGGCTATAAGGCTGCGAAGATGAAGTATGCGCAACAGACAGAAATAGACCTGGGTATATACCAAGACGACCAAGAACTTGGAAGACGGGGCGCGAGGGTGGTGGACGCAGTCTGAATGGATGTAGAGAGACATGGCGAGTGACGGCAGAGGCGCTATACACGGCACCGTCGCACCCATCGTTGCAATCAGGTGCCTTGGTCGGGGAGCGTCCAGCACGTGCCACGGTTTCTAGAAGGCATCCAGGCAGTGAGCCCGCCTAGCCGAAGCCTAGAAATAGACTAGCCCACTGTGAGTGCGGGACCCCCAAGGCACCAGCTGGACACCAATAACAACGCCCGACAAGTCCCTGGGATTACTCTATCCAAGGCAACCTTAGGGGGAATCCGGGGGCGAGGGTGCACATCATTGCCCGCCCCTACCAAGTCACAGGCACACCAACAAGACAGCCTTGGATCATTTCCACGCAGATCCATTTGAGGATTCTCGGCTTTGACGGCTGTCTAGTCCATGCCTTTTCTGGAGCCTCATTTATTCGCGCATGATTCTACGACATTTGCGCACGGTCACAACGAGTTCTAGATGGCTCGCTCGGTCGTCACAATAGTAGACGTTGAAACGCAACTTTTCATTTCCTACATTATCTGCAGGTCCAGGCCAAGTTCGAGTGCATCTGCCGAGCACCTTTCCAGCCTCGTCCAGATCAATCCATGTCCTGCTGTACAAGAGAGCGCCCTATTGCGCTTCAGACGCCACCTGAGTGGAAAATCAACAAGGGCTGCCATAACTCCCCGGGTATCAATATCATCCGTTTACATCACATAGAGGAGGTCAGTGTCTGCAGAATTTCAAAGTCAGTTAATCATGAAAGGAGAAGATGATTGATGGAGACTCACTGAGTGGGTGTGAACAGCTCAACTGAGGCTTCTGCGTATACTTTGCAGCCAATTCGTCTCGGATGCTGTTCAGCAATTGCACATAGCTCTGGTGGGGATTCTTCTTCAACGCAGTCACAAAAGCCCAGCTCATGGCTCCCGTGGCTTCGCCCCCAATGTTGGCATCCTGGCTAGTCTGCTCATCTTTGCTGCCAGACCACATGATCACATCGGCAGGACTGGTCTTGGTCTGCTTGTTTCGTTCGTAGACGGCATTTCCTGTGGCAGCCCGCTTGAACAGCCCCATCGCTGACGAGGCCATCCCGCTCAAGTCGCCACGAGCATAAGATGAAACAATGGACAAGAGGCCTTGACCGGCTTCCTTGGCCAAGTTGGGTTCTTTGAGCACTCCTTGAGTCGAGTAGATGTACGGGAGATCGAGGGCGGACCCGGAATGGCACGAGTCGAAAATGGCAGTGAGCCGGACGCCAGGCTGGAGTGGTTTGACCATGATACGATGCATTTCGTCGTCCACGATATGTCCTGCCGTCCGGAAATCCACAGGATAGATCACCTCGTCGTAGCCGTCTTCTTCGTCTCCGTCCAGGTCGGGTGTCTGGCCACCGTGACCGCTATAGTGAAAGAACAGCGAGTCATTGGGCCGAGCGTCTTTGACCAGCCAGTGCATGGCTCGGAGTATGTTGGCTTTTGTAGGCTGCGACATTGGGTTCTGTTGATCGTCGGTCAAAATCACCATGTCTTCTCTAGCATAGCCAAAGTTCTGGTTCAAATAGGTGGACATGTTCTTGACATCGTTGATGCATCCTCGGAGTTGACCCCTCTGGCCAAAATAATTGATGCCTATCAGCAGTGCCTTGCGTTTCCCTGTGCAGTTGGAGTATTGGAAGCTATATTCAGGAGGGGCTCCGTGGCCGAACTGTTGTGGTGCCGTAGGAGGTGGAGGAGGGCGGCCATGTTGGTTGCCTTGTGCGTAGGAATTGGCATAAGGCATCCCCGGTCGAGGGCCTGTACAAGGTAAGTAACGATATTTCAACTCAGAACATGAATGGAGCATACCTGGGTAGCCATTTGGCTGGGGAGGAGGAGATCCATACCCGCCATATCCGCCTTGCTGTGGTGGAGGTGGGTTGTTGTAGCCGTAAGGAGCCACCTGTGGTGGAGGTTGACTGAAACCACCAGGAGCTCCATAACCTTGAGCAGGATATGGCTGGGGAGAATGTGCTTGAGGAGGATATCCTTGAGAGTAGCCTTGGGGAGGGTATGGTTGTGGTGAGTGTGATTGAGGAGGGTAGCCATAACCACCGTGCTGTTGCGCACCGTAGCCGCCAGAGCCAGGATAGAAAGACATGGCTGCTGACGAGCTCGATTAGGGAGAAGAGGAGAATGTCAGGTCGCCGTATGAATATCGATGGTGATTGATGAGGATTCGACGAAGGTGAAGAATAGTCGACGATCGAGGAGGAGGTCTTTTGAGGCGGTTTGTAAGACGAATTTGAGGTTCGAGATCGAATTGGGCGGCACCCGGTGTTCGGGGACTCGTTCTTAGTCCATCGAAAAGGTGGAGCGGGGGGGTTGACGTGTGTTCGTATTAGCCGAGTCAAACACGCGAGGGTCACCAGGGTCGACCAAGAGATTACAGAGGAAAAGGACGTTGATGTACCTAGTCAAGCGTGGATGGTGGATGATTGATCAAGACTGCTGAAGGTGGCAGTGTGTGCCTGATGAGCTCGAAGCTTCGATGACGCCGCGCAGCCTGCTTGCCTGCCCTTCCAAAGACGCATTTCACTTTTTCCAAGTTCCTAGCCTTCATCGCCATCACCAACAACACCACCACCACCTCCTCCACCTCCTCCACCAAGGACATGCGCAAACTAGCTGACGAATGTTATGGCTTAGGTCCCTTTCCCTCCTCTGAACCCACCTCACTGCCCTAGTGAGCCATCTCTGCGGCCTCGGTTAGTGGGGATTTGGGCTTCTCGGTCAGTCGTTGGCCAGGGTTCGTTTTCGACGAGTCCAGCCCTCGCCGTCCTCCTTTCCACCCTACCAGTTACATACGGGTAGCATCAGCCACCCGATCGAAAAGGCGGTTCACACACAAAGTGAATGAATTCCTGAAACGGGCCTGCATCCGCCAGAAGCTATCCCTGGCCCCCTGCAGCTAGCAACATCAAATCAACTCGAGTATCTCCAAGACGTTTCAATAGCCCATGATAATATTGCAAGCACCACAGGGATTGTAGTCTGGCGATACGCGATTCCTCGGAACAATCTTCCCTTATTGCTGCGAATAGAGCTGAGACACACTTTGGCCGGTGCACTAGGGCTGCACTTGGTCCCGTTTGTACGATGTCCATGTGTCCATGGAACTGACCTTTCCACATGCCAGGAATGGGGTCACTTGCTCATGGTCGAACAGTGGTCCACGTGGCGTACATCGTTCTTACTGCGAGGCTTGTCCGCAGTCCAGCTCTTCCCTAGATGCTGCATCAGCAAACGCCCTAGGGACAGTCGTTGTCGGCTACTGCTCAAAGCTCTTTTCCTGCATTTAAGATCAGCCCGCCACACGGGTGATCAGTCACACACTTTTCCTTGATTGGCTATATACCTCCAGGGCTGAGGGTATTGAGGTCAGCTTCTATGCAGCTCCCATCAATCATGAAGCTGCTTGCACCCGCAATACGAGCTTCAACCCAATTCAGGCCTTGGCCCGTTTTCATTGACCCTCCGAATAAGGACGGGATAGATGCAGCTCGACTGCATAGGGAAGCTGCAGCCCTCACCGATCATATCCCCGCACCCTTTAGTGTACCCGGTCCAAGGGAACGCCCAATGAAGCGGTGTCTGTTCCGGCACCCTACCAATACCATCTAAACGGGATCTTGTTCGGGCTTTGCCAACTCAAAAAGCCAGAGGAGATGAGGCCATAACTCGAAAAGATCGGCATCCCCGCGATGATCACGAACGCTTAGCCACAGCCTCCAGATGCAAGGTTCAACTTGTGGCTGGTGAGGCTGATGAAAGATGCCAATCGTCTCCAGCACGTGAGGCGCAAGGTTACCTTACTTTGATGTCCCACAAGCAACAGTCCTCCTTGAGGGACAGAGTGTGTCGAAATTAAGGCAAAAGCAATACCCTGTCGTCTCACCAGCCAAGTGGATCAGGAGCAGAGGCTGCCGATACGATCAACGGACAAAAGTACAGGAGACCCCTTATATCGCTTAGTGACGGGGCTTACAGAAGCGAGTAAATTGTTCCGGCGCCTCGCGAGTGGTTCCGGCACCAGGGTGGAAGGTATGTTCCTCTGTACTAAGTACACATCGTGACTCTGAGAATGTTGGCTCCTCGTTCTTTACGTGCTAATACGAGTACATGTTCGACGAGGCTGACATCGAACCTAACGCTCTGCCCGTGATCAGGTCCAGCAAGCCTTTGCGAAGCCTTTTGAAGTAACCACATCAATCACTCGGGTCTGAGATCTTCTCCAAACAATTACCTTCAGCTGAACATGCTGAGTCGTGCTCGGTCGATAGCAGTTACGAGTTGCAGTCTTGCAGCACTTGGTTTTCCTCATTTGCTTCCATTGCGCTGGCAAGGAGCAATACTTGCTGCCGCCTGCACTGAGACAGTCGTAGAGCCGTAGAGCCGGATTTCCATCAGCACAACGGTGCATATCTTGAAAATTGATTCGTGATGGCAATACGTCGTTCCCAGTCATCGAAAGGAGTCGGATATCTGGTGGTATCATGCGTGGACTCCTTTTCATCCTCATAGCTACTCATGTCCATTCGCCGCAGATCCGTATGCATGGGACCAGTCTTGAATGCCCGCTCAGTGTGGTGTCGACGAAACGGTGGACTCGCTTTGTCCAAATGCGGCGGTGTCTAGAGCTTGAATTCTTCACCTTCTCGGCATCCCCCTCCCTCTTCCTCTCAATGCTCGCTGGGCGGCACCAGGTGGCAACCCTCTCGCCGGGGCTTGCGGACCTTGACTCTCCTCGTTTTTGATCGTCTCGTCGACGCTCAGGATCAGGCACGCTGCCTCCACCGCTGCCGAGACGGCATTCAATTTGACCAGGGCGGGTTCCCAAACGAAGGCGTCCATATTATCCCGTACCCCTTCATGATCAAAGTCCACCCCAGCCCAAGTATTTCCTTTTCGGTGTTCCACCCGCAGTCGATTGAGGATATCCGTGGCGTCGAAACCTGCGTTGTCACACAGCTGACGCGGTATGCACTCCAAGGCCTTTGCGAAGGCTTTTACCACTGCCTGTTGCTTGTGAGGCACATTCTTGTCCGCAAATCTGTGCAAGTAACCCGAAATTTCCATCTCGGTGGCACCGCCGCCGGCGACGATGGTATGGTTTTTCAGAGCCCGCTTGACAATCATGATAGCATCGTGCAGCGACCGCTCCACTTCGGCAATGAACTGCTCCGCTCCACCTCTCAGAATCAACGTGCATGTCTTGGCCTCCGGACAGTGACTGAACAGGTTGTACCGCTCACCACCAATTTGGCGCTCTTCGAACAGTCCACACGTCCCCAAATGCGCCGGCAGAATATCGCTGCAGGTGCTCTGTGTGACAGCCCCGGTTGCCTGACATACCCGCTCCAAATCGTCAGAGGCGACACGCCCCGCACAGAAGATATCCCTGTCCGCAAAGTATTGTGTCGCCAGATCACCGATTGGCAACTTCGACAACACCACCTTCGCCCCTGTCTTGTATAGTGCCTCCATCTTGTCATATATGATCTGCCACTCGGCGTCCACTATCGCCTGGTATTCCGATACTTGATCGATCCGAACCTCTGCGTTGTCTTTCTCTGCCTTCAGCTCGAGCTCGACGTTCAAGCATACGATTTTAGGGTTCTTGAAGGACTTGGGCTGTTGTTCAAAACCGGCATAGGAAAAGGTCTTCTTGAAGGCCACCCCATTGACAAAGAGAGAGTCTTCGAGGGCGCCGCCGGTGATTTTCTTAATGCCAATGAGTTTCTCGTTCAGGTCCTCTTGGTCGAGGCTTAGGACTGCGTCGACGACCACTAAACAGTTTCCTCAATGTCAGCGAGTTCCAATGCTGCCGTCTACTGTGGTAGAGGTGGCAGAGCAAAACTTACTCTTGGTGAAGAAACCCGAATTTCGGTGAATGAGTTTACTGCTCATTGCTGTGGCCGCCAATTTTCGGAGTGTTTCTCTCTTATTTGCACCATCGTCCACACTCACGGCGATCTCTTTGATCTTATTAATCGCCATCGCACTGGCCCTCCTCAGTCCCTTGACAATGGTCTGCGTCGAGACTCCTTGCTCAACCAACTCTTTTACTTCCTTCAATATTTCTCCCGCCAGCACAACGACCGAGGTAGTTCCATCGCCCACCTCTGCATCTTGACTCCGCGCTATGTCCGTTAAGATTCTGGCGGCCGGGTGCACTATGTCAAGTAGGCGCATCACAGTCGCACCATCATTTGTGATTGTTTGTTTGCCGTTGGCATCGACGAGGAGTAGGTCGCCACCGTAAGGGCCGAGGGTGCTTTTGATCGTATTTTGCACGGCGAGACAGGCATTTATGTTGGAAATCACCTGGGGCTTGCCTTGAGAAGCGTCGGTGCCTGGATGCCACAAGTGGTGTGAGTAAACGCACGGAACAAATGATGTAGAGGGTTAGTGTTTGGCGAGGGGCTTTCTGACCTTCCTTGAGCACGATGATCGTGGGCGTCTGTCCGCCGAAGGCTGCCATCTTAGATCTCACACCTATCTGGAGGGAGTTTCACAATATATTATTGAACACGTCCCACTAGATGTTTTCCGGGGGGAACTTTTTGAATTTCACGATTGACGGAGCATTGGAACCAGATGTGCACTTTCTACGGTGAGAATTTGTAAGAAGTACCGAAGCCCTAGCCTGACACGTGCCTGGCACGTGCCTGGCCACCTTTTTGCGCCTCCTTCTCGCCTCGCTGCTTCATTTGACGTCTCCGCTCATTCCCCTATTTTTACGCGTACTTTCTCAACAGCCACTCTGAACTCGCATGTTCCTGTCATCGTTAGAGCATTTCAACTATGAGCAGCCTCAGAATGGCTCGCTCCAAGATCCGCATCGACCTTTGTGAGCTTTGCAGACTTCGAGCTGGGCTTCCAAGCAGTGGCGCAGCACGTGGTTGCACCCACGTCTCCTCGTATCGTCTATCCCAACCGAAACCTTGATTTTATCGAGAGGATCCAGGCGGCTCGAGCATGAAGGGGAATGAAAAGCTTGTCTCAACGACCTTGAGATGATCATGCTTGAGGGGACGGCGAGCTTCCGCTCAAAAAGGGGACGCATACATCACCCTCAAGTTGTGGCTTGCATGTGGCGGCACTAGGCAAGCTGGCTTGAAGTTGTGTGGTCCCAAAAGGTCAAGGGCCTCTTGCAGTGGCTGAAGCCGACCGTTTATGTGGTATCTCCTTCGGCATTCCATTTCCACACTGGTATCATATCACCCTGAAAGCGACATGGCTTCAATTTCGGCTTGGCAAAGGACGTCCAGCGGGCGCTCTTGTTTCGATACAGCCAGTCGCAACTACCGCCACTTTATCGGAATTAATGCTGGCGATGTGTGACCGAAGGATGTTGTGCCGTTGTGGACAAACATTAAAGGAATGAACACTCCTTGCTCCTTTTCTAGTTCTTTTCTTTAGCAGGCCTCTCAACATCTTCCATGCACCTCATTATTACCAATCGTTTGTTTCTCCAGCGTATTTTCTCTCCGGTGCTGGCAAACGGCAAGCTATCACCATGCCCATCATGCCGGTCAAAGAGACCGGATTTGTGCAGATGACAGAGCTCAACCAGTCCAATGCGTCGCTACCAAACTCCCGGCAAGACCCATGGATTCCCACAGCTTGGCCATCCGATCCAAAACCATTGGCCAACGATCGAATCAACGAAATCCTACTGGACTTGTACGATGTGGGCCTGTGCCTTATTCCTATCGCCCTCATGGTCAAGATTGGCCTTTGTCTAAAGGCCGAAAGCATGGATGACGAAGACGAAGGCTACTTCATAGACGAAGTTGGTCCGTTGACCACCTATTTAATTCGTTTCAACGGCCAGCTCGCAACGGCCTTCACCATTGTCTTCGTCTTGATCTTCACAACCTTCCTGAAACGATTGGCGTTGTGGAGAGCACAGAAAGGAGAGTATGTGGCGAGGCTGGAGCAGTACCAGGCGAGCATGTCTTTGATCAGCACACTTCGCTCGGTCCTATTTTTACGGGCGTTCGACTCGATCAGCGTCGGTTTGATCATCATGTGGTCCTTTTACTATCTTGGAAGCCAGGCTAGCAAGGAGGAGTTTAAATACCAAGTGTCCGGCCCTCCCTCGAATCATCTTGTCGCATACCGCAGTTTTTCCGCTCCATCAGCATTTCAGAACGCGACGTACACAGGCTACCCACAGTCTTTCTTTGAACATTTGAACCTACAATATGGCGTCTATGTCACATACGGTCAAAAATCTCAGAATAGTGACACGAGTCCTAATCCATCTGACTATACTGGTGCGGCCCTTGTCCCTTTCCCTGAGGGCTACCCGTAAGTCTTACGGCAAATTAATAAGATTACCCTTGATGCCTCTCTATGGCATCTACATGCGCTGGGCTGATTATCTCTTCTGCAATGTAGTTATGTTGCCAGCAACCAGACTTCAAGCTGGACGGACGTATCTAAGTCATCAGAGTACTGGTATGCTTCATTTGCCGGTTGCAACGTTTACCCCTTATGGGATTATGATACCCTAGCCATGGCGTTCGTTGGCGACTACAACTTCGAAACATCCTTTTTACAGGCGGAATGCTCGAATTGGACGCTTCTACATGGATCGCAATTCCCCAATGGCACCACCAAACCGATTGTTCTCGCCATGAACATGAGTGACTCCGCAGCAGTCCACAAGGCGAACAACTATACTAGTCCTCGGACTTTCACCATTTCTGCCCAGCACAATTCGTCTGTGGCCGTGCAAGTCTCTTGCACCATCGTCCAGAAACACGTCGAGCTTGAGGTACATTGCACCGGTGCCAGTTGCGGCACTCGCAGAATGCGAGATTCTCGCCAGCAGCAGTAAGTGGTCCTCATTCACATTGTCGATACAAAGAAGAACCCTGGAAGGATGTTTTGCAATGGGGTATCATGGCCATAGTACATTCTGACAAGTGAATGACAGCCCGTCCGAGAATTCCACACCATTCGATGATGACATCTTTGCCGAGCGGTTCTTTCAGAACCTCGTCTCAATCAATCAACTCACCACCAAAAATGCGATCAGTTGGGGCACGGTGGACGACGCCTTCTTTGACGACTACACTGGCAAACCTCTGCCCACATACGCAGGCATTCTTGAGAACATCAGAAACAACGTCGATGGAGATGGTGACTTTGTCAGCCTAGGGATCACCCAAGTCCTAAACACGTATTATTATACCTCTCAACTCAAAAGATCCAACCCGGTCTATTTCCCCTTAAATTCCACCGACATAGACTCCGTCAGAGCCGACCCTGACTTCGCAATCACCCCCATGAGGGGTGCCGAATACAACCCCAGATACGCTACGAACAAGGCTTGGATTGCTGTTGATTGCGTGTCCCAAGCAGTCTTATTTGGAGCAGCCATGGCCGCGTTCTGGCTGCGCAAGGTACGTTAACATTCTCCCCATTCACAAGGGCGACATGACTGACATGCTCCTGTGGGGGAAACACCAGAACACCATCGCGCCCGATATCTTCGGCTACGTGAGCAGCTTGACGAGGGATAATCCGCATATAGACCTCCCTGACGGGGGCACGACGCTCGGCGGACTGGAGAGAGCGAGACTTCTCAGAAACGTCAAGGTCAGGATTGCCGACGTCTCGCGAGATGGACAGGTCGGCCACGTCGGACTGGTGGCGGAAACACGGCATGCCGACTATCTCAGCCCGCAAAAGGTATACGCTTGAGAGCTTCCACATATTTTATCGACGAAGATGCCCAGGGTCGGGGACAGGGATTTGTGGGAAATTTTTTATGGCAATGGGAGAGCCTTGTTGTCCCCCCCTTTCCTCCATCTAGACTTTTTTCCCACAATGAAGAAACGCGGTCTGGTCCGTCTTTTGCTGCTAGGCAAACGGAGTCACATAATAATAATAACACTACTACTTTGATCCCTAGAATGGGGGCTGTTTGTGAGAATTATCCCATTCCCCTACAAATAAGCGACAAAATGTACGGTTCTCGGATTTTCCCCCCCAATTCCCTAGTACAAAGTCCCAGAAAAGTTCACATCTCTCCTCCTCTTCTCCCTCCTGGTGAGAAAGAAATGGAGGGAATAAGGGATAGCAACTTGAACCGGGCACGGTGAGCCAATTTACCCGACCCCAGCTCTGATCGATCGATCGGATCCCTTCCCCATTTTCTTTTTTTCACTGCTCGAGACCTTCGGGCCTCACCGGCTTAGGCTGGCGCACCTCGAAGACCTCGGGACTGCGCACCGTCGGCATCTCGTGACTCTGCGAGCGGATCGGATCTGGCGGCGGCGGGTAGAAGGGCATGGGGGCGTCGCTTGCCATCGCTTGTCCCCCTGCCGCCGCCGGGTACGCGTACACGCCTTGCTGGTGGTGCTGCTGATGCTGCACGCCGGGGTAATACTGCGTCGGCGGTTGGTGCTGGTGCTGGCCCGGTATGGGTCCCGTCGCTGCGTAGTAATAGTTCGGATAGTCGGGATGCGGGAGCATGGAGGCTGGCTGCGGCGGCGGCGTGCTGTACTGCGACGAGTGCTGCTGGTCGCTGGGCGAGCCAACGCGGCTGGGATCTGAGCCCGGCGATGCCACTGGTGTCGTCGAGTGCTTCTCGTTCATCACGTACTGCGGCTGCAGCGCGGTGGGAGTGAATGGCTGCGCGGCGCCGGGGATGGATGTTGCTGCTGGTGGTGGGACGGCCCCTGCTGCTTGATCGGTGGTGGTGGTGTTGTTCTTCTTCTGCTTGTGCCTCCTCACGCAGAGCCACGTCATCGCGAGGGCGAGAACTAGTCCAGCAGCGCCACCGACGGCGCCGCCCACGATCGCTCCGGTGTCGGTCTTCTTGCTCGGTGTGTGGGTCGGCGTTGGCGTTGGCGTCGCTGTCGCGGTGGGCAGGGTGCGCGTCGGCGTGCGCGAGGCGAACACAGCCTTCTCGCCAAAATAAACAGACAGTCGATCGTCGCTCCAGCCCGTCGCGGGAGCGTTGTTGATGGCTCCGCCTTCAGGTCTGCCCTCCCCCACAAATCCGCAACGAAAATGGTCAGTCTAGTTATCGCTGTTTGTCTCTCGAGGCACTTCCTGGGGAGGAAAACTTACGTGCCACCTGCAACTTGCAAGATCGCGGGCGGGACCAAGTACTCCGTGAGATTGGGCAGGTACGGATACCACATGGCGTCGGTGCTGTCATACTGGCCCAGGTTGAGGTTATGTTGGCCCTGGATCGCGGGCACGTCGCAGGCTGTCGTGTTGGTAAAGTTGCCGCCCATGACGATCATTTGCCCTCTCTCAATGACGTTGCAGGTAGTCAAGCCGTGCGGCGAGCCCGGGCCCGGTTGCGTGGGATACCATTTGATCCATTCGAAGGTCGGCATGGTCAAGATGTAGACGTCGTCGAAGCCCTGGCATTCATTCTTAGAAAGGAAAAAACAACACCACGAGGGGTCAGACGAGCGGATATACAGAAATGAGCTGGCTCACTGTGACGTTCTCTCCAAACCCAAATCCGCCGTACAGGTAGCTGGGGACAATGCCAGGTTAGAAATAAGTCCCGATCTAGAACTACCGACCGACGATAATGGCTCACATGTTGTAGGAGGACTGGTCATCCGCCCAGGTAGCACCGCCGCAGAACATGCGACGCATCTCGGGGATGGTCCCAGTGGCTGTCTGGGTGTACCACTTTGCTGTATTCGGAGAAAGAAATGAGCCTCAGGAATCCAGCTAGCTTTTGTTCGGGGGTGTGCAGGAGGGTGTCTCTTTGGTACTTGCCGTCTGAAATGTCGTAGATCATGATCGTGTCCATGGGCACCTTTGTATGCAAATTGGTCAGTCAGCATGTGTATCTTCAAGAGACACAATCTATCTATGTGTGCGGGCGTCGCGAACTCAAGGAAGGCTCGCCGTCCACATACCGGGACCTCAGTCTCATTGCCATACGGGAAGCTCACTCCCCCGAAATACACCAGCAGACCAGACATGGATGCGGGAATGTACACCATGATGCCCTCGGCTCGGCCGACATTGTCGTAGCCGGTGACGTTGGTAAGAGTGTTTTGGTCCATGTCGTAGATGATGAGGTTACTCGTTGCCATGGGTGGCCCCGTCCAGAGCGGGTTGGTCAGGTTGTTGAGATAGCCTCCGTAGTAGAAGCCCATGCCGATGTCACTGCTGGCCACGCCAGCGCCGTACGACACTCGCTGGATGGGAGCGGTCGACCCCAAGTTCGGCAATGACAGATTCCACTGGTTCAAGATGACATCGTAGCCCCAGAGTTGGAATGCCGACGGCGCTGTTGCAAACTCGCCGCCGTACAGCCAGAAGACCTTGTTGACCTCATCTTGCCACAGTGTGCCTCCCGCCACGTCCGGGACCGTCGAGTTCTTGGTCAGATTAGCATACTCGGGCGGCATGTCTTGATAGGACTCGTTCAGGTCGCAATACAGGAGGCCTTCGTCTGTGGGGACCCCTCGTTAGCAACAGATGGACCCTTTGTGACGACAGTGGGAAGGAGAGTTCAGCAGTACTCATTGTGGGGATGGGATTCTGCGAGATGGGATTTGCATATAGCCAGCCACCGTCGATGTATAGCTTCCGATCAATCACCGCAGTCTGGTGGCCATACCTCCTGCAGAAGTTCCTGAGCGGGTCTGCCAGAGCCTGGGCCACCGTCTGTGCCGTCAACATTGCCAGCAGCAGAAGCAGAGAGTAAGCCAGCGTCGCCATCAGGGGAGCGATGTTCAGCACGCAGACCCCTTCAGATTGCAGGATTGAACGTGATCTTGTCGTGCCTTTGGACCGCTGTATGGGGGAGGAGATTGAGGAGAGCGACGTTGAGTGAGGGGCTATGAGCTCTGGATGCTGGAGACTACACTTGGCCTGGAGCTAGATCAAGGGCCCAAAAATCACTTTCGTTCGCTCGTCCTAGCGAGTTCTATACGAGACTGACGCGAGATGGCGAGGCTGGCATCGATCCAAGTCCTTTGGCGGCAACCTGCAGCAGCAGCTTCATGCTGGAGGACTAATTCAGAGTGGGGTGACCATTTTCCAAGCCATAACCCGGATCTTTTGAAGCAATACGAGAGTAGGGCTTCTCTGCTCGTTCTCGTAAAAACCAAGCGGTGAAAGGGCCCAAGGCCTACCTGGTTACACGGGCCGCTGGCTGTTGTTTTTCCTTTTGCCACCCGGCTGGTCCAGCAGTCTCCCTCAGCCTTATTGCTGCCAAAAGATTGGATACCCACAACGTCTGGTGGTGCCGCCTGTGTCTCCGGACATGGACAGGGGCCTGTACGACGTTGAGCCCTGCATAGTCGTAAGAGAGACTCGGGATATCAGTAGAAATAGGGCAAATCGCCGGGCACTCGCAAGGTGGTGAGCGAGACCCGCTGGTGAAGCTTGCGAGGATATGCCCGACGCGTGATGACCACCTGGCATCTGGCATCTGGCATCTGGAACGTGCAAAAGGAGGCTGATACCCGATTCTCATCACTTGGACAGGCTCATGAAGATGGACTCTGCTGGCTGTTAGGAAGTGATAAGCGGCTGAAGCGTTCGAAACTACTGGTGGTGTTGACTTCTGGTTGAAGGCGCCCGTAACGCGTCTCAAGGTCTCGGAAAAGTGATGCCGTCACGTGTTACAGGGGGTCAGCCTTACCGGCTCAATCAGAGTCGAAATTGCGTGGCGGGCGCGCAGGGGAGCCCAGCGACGCTCTCTTGAATTCAAAGCTTCGAGGATAGGCTGGGGATATTTGGATGATGCTCGTAGGCCAAGTTCGCTCCATTTCCCTCTTGTCTAGGGTTTAAAGGAGGAAGACTCGACCTGGCTGAGGCTCAAGTGCATACGAGGGCTAAAGCGTGGCAGATAGCCAGGCAGGGAGGACATGCAGGTCTTGAGCAATATTTGCCAGTGGCCAGGAAAGCCCTGACACAGTACCACGATTGGGCAAAGTGGACCGAAGTATTTAGTGATTTCCCGGAATTCAATGCTGAGGGTGGTACAAAAGAAACAATGCCCTCGGTCGGCCCAGTTTCTGAGCCACCAAGTAATGCTGTCCCCTTGCTTTCAGCTGGTATTCCGAAGCCGACCGTCGATACGAGTCGTGACAAAGAAAAAAGGCGCCCTAGACACAGCTTGTGGAAAACGAGGGGGTTTCGAGACCTTAAGCGAAGAAGGTGCGTTCAGCCCTCGACTGCAGCTTCGAGGTTTCTTACTCGTGGACGAGCACTCCGCAGTCTCACTACCCCGGGTTTGCACTGTGTGTACTCGGTGCTAAGAGCCTTTTTGATTTCTTGTTCTGGGACATTAAAGATGGGGCACCGCAGATTCTCCTAAGTCATGACATGGACCTTTTTCCCTTGTCAGGTACTAAGAAGAGGGCTTTAGGCGGCTTTTTGATCAATACTCGGTACTTGGCGGGCATCTCTCGTGTCTCATCCATTTTTCTGGGACATATGGACGAACATCTCCATCCCATCCACCCAAATCAATACTGCTTTGCAGCGAAATACTCATACCGCCCTGCCAATTTCGCTCTCCATGTGCGTCCCCAGATGATCAACGGCACACAGGTCATAGCCACGGCAATGGCAAGACAGCCTAGCAATACAAACATGTTGTAGACGCCCCTAAATGGTTGTCGTTAGCATTCAATATATGTTTGCGAGCCTCTTTTCAAAAAGGGTGTCCACTGATTCCAAGGGCACTTACATGTTGGTCATCCACGGCGTGATCGCGAAGACGAGAGCGGTGGAAATGATGTTGCGCACAAAGACCACGGATGTCAGGGCGTCGCCGAGGATCTGCAGAGAGAATTCAGTAAGTTGCTGAGGACTTTTTGTCTCCCCCAGCGAAAAGTGCCAGGCGCTTCCTCGACTTACATATTGATAGCAATCCTGACAATATGTCAGGGAGATGTCACCGCAGCCTCCGATTGCAGCGCCGATGAATCCAGCCCCGACAGCGTTGACAGGCCACGCCATTCCCTTCAGGAGACCATGTCAGTTCCACACACATCATTTTCGAATACTCTGGATTTACTCCTACCTTGGAGATGGTCAATCCATACATAAACAATCCGATTGGCATGCAAAAGCCCGGTACCAAGAAAAGCCAAAGTCGGGTTTCGGGTTCGTAGATACCGCCTCGCCGTTTGGCAATTTGCAGAATGAAGTAGTCATTGAGAGGGCCGCCGAAAAGAGAGCCCAGGATGGCACCGATGGCTGGTGGCAAGTTCATGTTGCCGACTCCAATCGGACTGAAGTTGTACGGTGGGAACGGATACAGCGTGGCCTGCGTCACTGCCAGGATCGCCAACATGGCAATACAGAAGCCATACTGCAGCGCCGTGAACATGACCGCGGGAAACGTGACCAAGATGTGGAAGGGTTGGTAGAAGTGCATCCACAGGCTGCGTTGTTCGGTGGTGACTTGCTTGTTGAGCGACCACAGGGAATGACGTTTCCAGTACGAGTTAATGGGGATGGAGGTGTCAATGTCAACGAGACGGCGACGTTCGTTGTTGGCCACGTCGGTGGAGTCAATAGAAATAGAGCCGAGAGCGTTGCCTTTGCTGGTGCTGTGCACCTTGGTGAGGTCGTCCTGCTGTTCGATCGAGGTCGAGATGACAACTTCCCGACCGGTCAACGCCAGCGGAGTGTATTTGGTCTCTTCGAGGAAGAAAATCATAACCAAAGTCACCACGGCCATGAAGATGGTGCAATACCAGAACACCCATCGCCAATCCTGTGAAACGGCGACATACCCAGCGGCGACAGGGCCAAGATAATTTCCAACCGTGACAATGGCGAGGTAGATCCCATTCATGGTGCCACGCTGATGCACGAAGAAGAGGTCCGAGACCTGTTGCAGCAGTGTTAGTGAGGGTGGCCAGCAAGGAATTCCCCATTTTCGGATGCGTCAGAGATCCGCAGGGGACATACAGTGACCTGGAAGATTGCTTCATTCACAGCTCCTGCAAGACCAGAAATGGCATTTGATCCAATCATATCTCCAACAGTAACCATCTTTGCCTGCCACACAGCGGCAGCAAGCATGACCAATGCCGTGGCAATATAGATTGGCCGTCGTCCGATTCGAAGAGCGATGGGCACAAAGATGATGCATCCGACGGACAGAGTCGCCATGTTTGTGGCGTAGCCGTCATTCAGAACAGCATAGCTCATCCCAAGCTCGGTGTTGAAGTCTTGCCAGAGGGGAACTGCGACGCAAAGGCTGGAGAGTAGAGGGATCAGTTTCAACAAAACGTGGTATTGCTAGGTCTAGCGAAACTTACATCGCAAACACCATCAATGCATAGAAGCATAAAATGGTCATATGCAAAGACTTGCGAAATGCGGACCAGTTCTGTTGCAGCTGTGAGAAAGTATTCTACCACCACACGCACACATACACTTACCAGCGGCTGATTGGGATCCGCATTTGGCTGAGGTGCCAGCAGGATCTTCTGTCCTGTCCTGTCCTCGATCCTCTGCGTTCCCGGCGGTAGTCTTTCGTAAGTCATTCTGTCGGTATTAGAGGTAGCCCGGGATGGTCGATGAGACGTTTCAATGGAAGCGCGACAATGCCGACGACCTTGTGGGAAGGCGAGGGTCTACCCTTTAGTAGACCTCGTAGACCTCTCGGATAGCCATCCATGATGGAAAAGACCCTTATCAGTTGACCTGCATCTTGGAGCATTGCCACTGCTTCGAAACATTGCCGACTAAGCTCCAGGCAGGTCCAGGTTGCCTCTCTCAATATGCGGAGAAGGGCAGATCATCCAGTAGTGCAGCTGATCTCCGTTAGAGTTGACGCTGAAAGCCGACACAATATATCGAATCATATCTCTTTGCGCCGTCTTTTAGTGCGGGCTGCATGCAACGAGGCCAAGACGCCCGGTCAAATTTTGAGCTGGTTGGGACTGCCTTTTTCGGTTGTCTA